>NC_037685.1:63610223-63888364 GCF_003255815.1 Theropithecus gelada | reverse complement strand
TTTTTTGAGACGGAGTCTTGCTCTGTCGCCCAGGCTGGAGTGCAGTGGCGCGATCTCGGCTCACTGCAAGCTCCACCTCCCGGGTTCACGCCATTCTCCCGCCTCAGCCTCCGAGTAGCTGGGACTACAGGCGCCCGCCACCACGCCCGGCTAGTTTTTTGTATTTTTAGTAGAGACGGGGGTTTCACCATGTTAGCCAGGATGGTCTCGATCTCCTGACCTCGTGATCCACCCGCCTCGGCCTCCCAAAGTGCTGGGATTACAGGCTTGAGCCACCGCGCCCGGCTGACACCTTGCATCTTTTTAAGGGAAAATGGTACTTAGAAAACATTCTGAGAACTAGGGATACTCAGTACTGCTGGATTGTTCATTTTTTTGTTGTTGTTCTTTTTGATAGACGAAACTAGTAAGCATGTTTTTTTTGTTTGTTTGTTTTTTCTTTGAGACAGGGTCTCACTTTGTCGCCCAGGCTAGAGTGCAATGGTGTGATCTTGGCTCACTGCAACCTCTGCATCCTAGGTTCAAGTGATTCTCCCACCTCAGCCTCCCCAGTAGCTGGGACTACAGGAGCATGCCATCATGCCTGGCTAAGTTTTATATTTTTAGTAGAGACGGGGTTTCACCATGTTGGCCAGGCTGGTCTTGAACTCCTGACCTCAAGTGATCCACTCACCTTGGCCTCTCAAAGTGCTGGGATTATAGGCGTGAGCCACCGTGCCCAGCCAGTATGTATTTTTTAAAGATAATATAGATCTCGAGTTCATAATGATATTTCCAATACAAATGCAGAACTGCAAGTTTTCCTTTACTTCAGTCTCACATCTGTACCTTTCTCTGATAAAAAGATCCCTGTTCTCTATAATCATATAATTACTCACATACAACAAACATACATAAAAGAGTGTAAAAGGGTATTTCAACATACTTTATATCCACTATAACTTCAGAATAGGAATACCAACACTACCACCAACAACATGATGTCTAAGAATAGTTTAAGATTTTGTTTCATTTTATAGTTATTGTTGCTGTTGTTGTTCTTGGGGAATATACCACTAGGGACATAAAACATTTTTTAGGTTACTTGAAATAGTTTCTTGGTATGATTATGCTCTAATTGAAAACACACTTAAGTTCTTTGCTTTCATTTGACTTTCTAAATTTTTAGGAATTGCTTTTTTTGTATTTTGTCATAAAATTATGTAAAAATATTTAAAGATAAATCTATAAAACATGACATATTAATAAAAAGAATTAGAAGAAAAAATTAAAAACCATCCCAGAAGTGAGAATAAAAAAAGGTAACGAAATAGAAAGTAGGAGAAAAGACAAGAAAATTAGAGGAACAATGTAGGAGGCCTAGTGTCCAAACATCAGGAGTTCCAGAAAAAAGTAGAGAAAAAAAATGGAGGGAAATTATAAAAGAACCACTTAAAGAAAATTTTCCAGAACTCAACGAAGGATGATGTGTTTCTAGAGTAAGTGCCAGTAAGCATCTGGGCCAAGAATTAAAGTAAAAAAAAAAAAAAAAAAAAAGACATCAAAGTACATTACTGTGAAATTTAAGGACAAAACAGGCCAGGTGCGGTGGCTCACGCCTGTAATCCCAGCACTTTGGGAGGCTGAGGCAGGTGGATCGCCTAAGGTCAGGAGTTTGAGACCAGCCTGGCCAATATGGTGAAACCCCGTCTCTACTAAAAATACAAAATTTGGCTGGGTGTGGTGGCAGGCACCTGTAATCCCAGCTACTCGGGAGGCTGAGGCAGGAGAATCACTTGAACCCGAGAGGCAGAGGTTGCAGTGAGCCGAGATCACGCCATTGCACTCCAGCCTGGGTGACAAGAGCGAGACTTTGTCTCAAAAATAAATAAATAAATAAATAAAAATAAAGACAAAACAATCTTAATTTCTTAAAACCAGAGTACATAATGAATGACTGAAGATAAAAATAGCACCATGGGTCAGGTGCAGTGGTTCATGCCTATAATCCCAGCACTCTGGGAGGCTGAAGTGTGAGGACCATTTGAGCCTAGAAGTTCAAGACCAGCCTAGGCAACATAGGGAGACCTCATCTGTACAAAATAAAACACTCCAGCCTAGGTGACAGAGTGAGAAGACATTGTCTCAAAAAAAAAAAAAAAAAAAAAAGAATGCACTGAAATTAGCAGGAGCTATACTAAAGAAGATAAAAGAAATGTCTTAAAAATTCTGAAGAAATAATTTCAACCTAGAATTCTATATCCAGCCAACCTTACCCCAAGATATCAAAAAGCTGCATGCTCCTTTCCACAAGAAGCCTCTGAGAGTTGTGGGCCCTTAAAACTAGGGGAAATATTCTAGAAAGATGATATGGAAACCAGGAAATGGGGTTTCTAACACAGAAAAGAGGTAAGAATAATTTATAGAATGAAAGCTGTATGGCACACATAGAAAATGAGCACTTCGGGAAGGGCACGGTGGCTCATGCCTGTAATCCCAGCACTTTGGGAGGCTGAAGCGGGCAGATCACGAGGTCAGAAGATAGAGACCACCCTGGCTAACATGGTGAAACCCCATCTTTACTAAAAAATACAAAGAAAAAAATTAGCCAGGTGTGGTGGCAGGCGCCTGTAGTCCCAGCTACTTGGGAGGCTGAGGCAGGAGAATGGCGTGAACCCGGGAGGCGGAGCTTGCAGTGAGCCAAGAACCTGCCACTGCACTCCAGCCTGGGCGACAGAGTAAGACTCTGTCTCAGGGAGAAAAAAAAAAAAAAAAAAAAAGAAAATGAGCACTTCAGAATGCAGTAAGAAAAAAAAAGGTCCAGGGGTTCTCCAAGAAACAGAAATGGAACCAATGGAGAAATTTTAACATATTGGGCAGGATTTTTATAGCTCCTGTGTAAGGACACAGAAAATTAAGAGAAATGAAAAGGACAGTTAATAACTCCATGGAAAGCAGTAAGCTGTAAAGAAAGGAAAGGTGATCATAGTATATTAGGTATTAAATTGCAAAAAATATTTTTTAGTCATTATAATGTAAACACTGAATACAGATTTCACTAAAAATCATGCTGTATTAGTAGAGGGAAGATGGGGAAGAAGGTAGAGAAGTATGTAGCAGTGTTGGAGTAAGAGACTGAAATTCTCATTTTCCATAGCAGGAAGTTAACAGTTGCTCTGTAAACTAAAGAGAGAAAGAAGACAGCAGAACAAGCTAAAAAATAGTCAAAGGGACTGGAAATGATTGCCTCTGGGGACCATGAATGAGGGTGGGGAGGGTTGTGCTAGCAACTGCTTTTTTTGGTCATATGTCTTATATTAAAGTTGAGTTTCCAAATTATGCACATGCATTGATTTGATGAAAAACAAAACAAAACAAACAAAAAGCAAGAAAATGAAAGCCACTGCAAGCTTGATATTCTAAGCAACATAAAACAAAAGACTGTTTCAGCTTAATGGAATGCTTTCAGTAAAAAGCAATCAATCCAACATGGAACTAATGCCAAACAAAATACATCTTTACCTTAAAAATGTTTAATTTATAAAATGTTCTCTTTAGAGTGATCCAGAATACCAGAGAAGTAAATTCTCTGCAAGGTTACCTCTTAAGTGAATCTGAATGTACAATATTATCAGTAATTTCAGATAGCAATACTGCAGACCATTCAATATGACAAAGTCCTGTTATGTAGTTTAAAATCTACAGAGATGAAAAGTGTATTTATTACATATTTGAGAAGTACTAAAATATAATTCTCTAATCCAGAGTGGAATAGGGATCTGATCAAAGCAAAGCTATGAGAACAAGAGGGCAGCAAGTTACAGATACCAAAATCAAATGGTGCAAATTTACTTTTGCTTTTTAATTGGAAATGTATTATTTCTCAAGAAAGATCTCTGGCCCTCCCAAAAACTGCACAAAAACTTTAACTGTCTGAAGAATATGCTTTTTATACTAAAATGATCAGTATATTTAAGAAATTGAGCATCCTTAATAAGTATTTAAAATTTGAATGTAAAACCTCTAGAATTTAACTGAATCAGTGACTGATTTCTACCAAGAATGCAAATTAATTTACCTTTAACATAAGAGATTCTGGGGCTTCAAGAGGTGTACAGGCATCAGGAGAGCCCACCAGTTCTGCTCCATGAAGAATAATCTTCTGACCAACTGTCAGTCTGCCATTCTTTAAGACAGCTAAGAGGGGAGGATCTAACTGGGCTTTAACAGCATACCATCCATCTGTAAGTTCAATAACGGCCACTTTTTGGGTATCCGCACTACTAGTTTTATTGCTAGAAGTTTCAGATATATTTGCGCTCAATGAAATTATGTCAGAAACACAGAGAACAAGTGTTTTTGCAGCTGTGTCATCCCTTTCCATTATCTTTTTTATAGCCGATCTTCTGCTTCTATCAATTTCCATATCATATCTAAAAGTGAACACAAAAATGCATATTTTAGGAAGTGTGACTCTAGAATGCCACTGTTTAAACAAGTCACTGAATAATTGAGAATAAAAACTGAATTTATCTAAGAAATACTGAGAATTTAAAAATTTTGTAATTAGCCATATATTGTTTCATATTGTTAAAATACGAACTCTTTTTAAAAAGCAAAAAATAAAATGCAAAAATGCTTTATTAGCAATCCCCAAATAGTGGATCAAATTACTAACTCATATTCTTCTCATACATCAAGAGGATAAGGAGCAGGTGGGGAAAGAGGGAAGCAAGCAATGCATGAATGTGTGATCTCTCTTAAATGGGGGCTAGGGATGACAAGAGAACAGCAGTGTGGGATGGCAACTGTCACTGACAACTGGCTTGTGCAACATTTTGACATGGAAGTCACAGATTACACAGAAACCTTAACCATACTGCAGTACATGATTACATAAGGCCATGCTTTAAACTTGCCTGTATTTTAGTTGAAGAAGCACCCTTTCTGGGCTTAGGCATCTATTAGCAAATTCCTTAGGAAAGGCACATTCCATAGCTGCCAGTTTCCATATGATCCATCTATAGTGATTATAAACCCAAATTCTAGAAATAAGTTTTGGATCCACACCTGGAGTGTCACACAGAGCCCTGAACAAATAAAGGTAGAATATTATCATAAAAACCACATAGGATGATACTGAATTCAACAACTACGACTATTCTCTGTACAAAAACTACATTGTTCAAGATCATTCAGTAAGTTTTTATGAGTTCATATGATCTACAAGTAATATAATTTCAGAAAATTATTTGACATGTATCAAAATATCATACCGATAAAAACTTCACTTGCTAAGTATGGTGGCTCATACCTATACTCCCAGCATTTTGGGAGGCTGAGGCAGGAAGATTGCTTGAGGCCAGGAGTTTGAGACCAGCCTAGGCAACATAGTGAGACCTCCACATCTCTACAAAAAATAAAAAAAGTTAGCCAAGAGTGGGAGCTCACATTTGTGGTCCCAGCTACTTGGGAGGCTGTGGTGGGAGGATTGCTTGAGCCCAGGAGATTGAGGCTGCAGTGAGCCATGATAGTGCCACTGCACTCTAGCCCGGACAACAGAGTGAGACTCTATCTCAAAATATAAAAACAAAATAAAAAATTCCACTTAAGAGTCAACAGAACGATTTCAACTCATATTTGTTCCTGAAAAATGAGATCCTTGATTTTAAGTAATTATATTTTACATTATTTTTCTTATGAAAGAGATTGTTTTTAGAAATCACACCTGAGAACTGCCTTTCTTAGTTTTGGTGCTCTCCTTGATCCTGTCCCCTCTGTTCTCAAATCTCTAACTCCTCCTTTCTCATTCATACTCTTAGCACTAGGACAACAGAAGTAATCGAAAGAGAACTTTCATAAGCACCCACCCTCATATCTATCCACTCACAGCATCTGTATCCCTATACTTTGCCCTCTTCCAAGCATCTGCATCCTTACACTTTGCCCTCTTCTACCATTTGTATACTAGCTCCTATACCCCCTGCTGCCTACAAGGCCAACGATCAGGAAATGCCTCCTCTCTCTTCTGCATCAATTTTTTCCTTCTCTACTGAACAATGTGAATCAGCATAAGATATGGTTTTTTTCTACCTTGAAACAAGCCAAAACCAAGACTCTTTGATCCTACTTCCTCTCCAAGCAATGTCCCTCTCTCTGCTTCTTTCTGGCAACTCCCAAAAGAATTGACTCTATTCTGTGTCTCCAACTCCTGCTCTTCAACTGCTCTTTAACTGCATTCTAATCAGGATATCACTCCACCAACCTATTGAGCTATTTTTATTAATGTTAGTAATGTCTTCTGCAGTGCTAAATCCAGTGGCCAATCTCAGTCCTCATCTTACTTTACCTATTAGAAGCAGCTTCCACAGCTGGTCATTTTCTATTCCCTGAAATTCCATCTTCACTTGGCATGCAACACCCCATTCTGCATTTTATTCCTAACTTTCTGGTTGCTCTTTCTCAGTCTCCTTTCCATGGCCTTCAAGTCATCTATATGCCGATGACTTGTGAACTGATTTCTTTGGCCTATACTTTACCTGTGTATAGACTTGCATATCCAACTGCCTACCTAACACCTCTACTTGGCTGTCTACCATTACATTTCAAGCTTCAAACGTCCAAAACCAAACTCTCCATTTCCCTCCATCTTTGGTCTTCTCAATTCTGGTAGTTACACAGTAACTCTATCCATCCAGTTGCTAAGGTCAAAATGTTTACAGCCATTGTTATTCTCCTCCTCTTTCACATTTTATATCTAATCCTTGAGCAACTCCTAATGGTGCCACTTTCAAAACACCCCAGAGTCCAACTGCTTTCCACCAATTCCACTGCCACATCCCTGGTCCAAGCAACCACCTCTCACATGTATTTCTGCAATAGCTTAAGTGGTCTCTCTGCGTCCATCCTTGCCCCTCTCCTCAACAAATAGCTAGAATTATTTTTTCAAAAATAAGTTACATCAGGGTGGACATGGTGGCTCACACCTATAATTCCAGCACTTTAGGAGGCCAAGGAGGGTGGATCCTGAGGTCAGGAGTTTGAGACCAACTTGGTGAAACCCCGTCTCTACTAAAAATATAAAAATCAGCTGGGCATGGTGGTGCACACCTGTAGTCCCAGTGACTCGGGAGGCTGAGGCAGGAGAATCGCTTGAACCAGGGAGGTGGAGGCTGCAGTGAGCTGAGATTGTGCCACTGCACTCCAGCCTGAGCAACGGAGTGAGACTGTCTCAAAAAAAAAAAAAAAAAGGTCAGATCATGTTACCCTTTGCTTTAAGCCTTCCAGTAGTTTATTCAGTAAAAATCATGCAGAGTAAAAGGTAAGGTTCTTATAAAGGTCTATGAGGTCCTCCCTTTGTATCTCATCTACGACTACTCTTCTCCTATCCACTCTACTCCAGCTGCACTAACTTCCTGTTCCTCAAATACTTCAAGCACGCTCCCCTTTGAGAGACTAGGGGTCTTTCGCTAGGATAGTCCTATGCTCCCTCCTTTTACTTTAGGTCATTTATCAAATGTAGCTGACTCAGTGAAGCCTTCCTAATTACTTATTAGACTAAACATCGCATCTCCTTGCCCAACTTTCTCTGACACCTTTCCAGCTTTATCTATCTTTATAGTATGTATCTTCTTCTAACATACTGTACAATTTACTTACTTTTCAACATTTTCTATGCCTTCCACATCCACTAGAATGTATGACTCATCAGGACAGGGACTTTTTTGTTTTGCTTTATTATCCCTAGTACCCAGAATAGTACCTGACACATAGCAGGCGCTCAGTAGAGATTTGCTGAATTATCAGAAAAAACTAACGAGAGCTTCCACATTCCCACTTGACTACAGGGCAATCATTAACTTTTACCTTATGCAGTCTATTTAGTATGAGAAAATAATACAACTGTTTAACCTACTTTTCTTACTGGAATCTATAAGCAGATGTTTGTTATATAAGATACGCAAGACATAAACAATATTTGTTTTTAAAAGTTAAAACAAAATTCAGGAAAAAAAGTTTTACCACTTTTCCAAAACTATAAATTTTGGAAAAATGTACAGAAATTTAAAAATAAGGATGCTGAGGAAATAAATCCCATCTTTTGCCACTGGCATAATGTAATATATCTCTGATAACAAAAAGCTTTAAATTATGTTTCTGTAAAAATTACAATAAAAAGAGGTTATGCAGTTTCTAAATTGTTGCTGTTTTAGGGCTCTGAGATTTTCTAGTTATTTAGAATTATTGATATTCAAGTATTTGTTTAACTTTTAGTGTTTATTTATATTTTGTATCTACTAAAATACACAATGAAAGAAAACATGAAGTAAGTGGGTGTCGGGGGAAGAATCTACCATAAGGCCATTTTGAATTTAACTTCCTTTATTTTTATTTTTTTCTTGAGACAGAGTCTTACTCTGTCACCCAGGCTGCAGTGCAGTGGTGTGATTTCAGCTCACTGCAACCTCTGCCTCCCGGGTTCAAACGATTCTCCTGCCTCAGCCTCCCGAGTAGGTGGGATTACAGGCACATGCCACCATGCCCAGCTAATTTTTGTATTTTTAGTAGAGACGGGGTTTTGCCATGTTGGCCAGGCTGGTTTCAAACACCTGACCTCAGGTGATCTGCCCATCTCAATCTCCCAAAGTGGGATTATAGGTGTGAGTCACCACACCTGGCCTTTTTTGGAACAGGGTCTTGCTTTGTCACCCAGGCTGGAGTGCAATGGCACAACTTCAGCTCACCACAACCTCTGCCTCCCAGGCTCAAGCCATCCACCTCAGTCAGCCTTCCAAGTAGCTGGCACTACAAGTACATGTTGGGCAAATTTTTTTTTTTTTTTCTGAGACAGAGTCTTGCTCTGTCGCCCAGGCTGGAGTACAGTGGAGTGGTCTTGGCTCACTGCAACCTCCACCTACTGGGCTCCAATGATTCTCCTGCCTCAGCCTCCCAAGTAGCTGGGATTACGGGCGTGCCTCACCACACCCGGCTAATTTTTGTATTTTTAGTAGAGCTGGGGTTTCACCATGTGGGCCAGGCTGGTCTCAAACTCCTGACCCTCAGGTAATCAGCCCATCTTGGCCTCCCGAAGTGTTGGGACTATAGGCGTGAGCCAGCATGCCTGGGTGGGCAAATTTTTTAATTTGGTTGTAGAGGTGGGTTTTCACCATGTTGCCCAGGCTGGTCTCAAACTCCTGTGCTCAAGAGATCTGCCCACCTCAGTCTCCCAAAGTGCTGAGATTACAGGCATGAGCCACCATGCCTGGCCCTCAAATTTAACTTTTTTTTTTTTTTTTGAGATGGAGTCTCACTCTTATCACCCAGGCTGGAGTGTGGTGGCATGATCTTGGGTCACTTGCAACCTCTGCCTCCTGGGTTCAAGTGATTCTCCTGCCTCAGCCTCCTGAGTAGCCGGGATTACAGGTGCCTGCCACCATGCCCAGATAATTTTTGTACTTTTAGTAGAGATGGGATTTCGCCATGTTGGCCAGGCTGGTCTCAAACTGCTGACCTCAGGTGATCCACCTGCCTCGGCCTCCCAAAGTGCTGGGATTACAGGCGTGAGCCACTGCACCTGGCCAAATTTAACTTTATAAATTGGCCTTTATTTATAAATGCATAAGAAAAATGTCCCAAATCAAGCAAATCCAGTTCATTAAACCCCAGGACAAACCGCACTTTTCAAAAGACTTCAACAGAATGCTTAACCGTAATGCACTTAGAATGATTAAATGCATAAAAATTCGATTTCTAGCCAACTTTTTAGTTCGATAGACAGTTAAGAGAAGAAAGAGGGATGAGGGAATACATAAAAGTTAACACACAATCTTTTTGCATAGAGTACCTATAAAATTCTTCTTTTCCAGCCTTTCCATCATTGGAGGGTATAAGCCATCCACCATCAGCCAACTGTATTCCTTTTCCAGCCCATAAACTTTCCTTACCAAAATAATCTTGAGTGTAAAACTGAAAAGACTCTGCATTTTTGCTGTTAATTTTTATGCAATGTTTAGAAACGCCATACATATACAGCTACACAAACACACACACAAAATGAAAAATAATTTAAAATAAACATGTATCAAGCAATAAAAACAATTATAACAAACCAAAACTGAATTTACCAAAAATTTTCATTAACTACTAGAATATTCACTACGAAAACATTTTACTTACTAGAAACTAAAAATTTTAACGTAATATAAATGATCCATACATTCCACAGTCTGCTGTACCTTTTCCACCCCCTGTGTTTACACCTCCTGTTAAATCTGCCATAGGAAGGTACTGTGAGGATAAAAAAACGTAATGTTTTACAAAATCTCTTAAGTTCAAAAACTTAGATGGGAAACAAAAGGGAAAAGTGTAAGTATTTTAGGGAATGTGACCTCAGGTGATCAGATTTGTACACAGGCAAGGCTTACTTTCAAACTGCTTCCTTTCACCCCAGGATATCTAAACCAAAGTGTCTTTTTGTTTGTTCAGAGTTTGACTCTGGAGTCAGACTCTTTGCTTTGGAATCATAGCTCTTCCCCTTACTAGTTAAGTGACTCTGGGGCAGTTATTTAACCCTCTCTATGCTTCAGTTCTCTTATTTGCAAAATGGAAACAAAATAACAGTGTCTTTCTTTCAAGGTGACTGTAAGGATTAAGCAAGATATACTTAATGCGTGTGAAGTGCTTAGAAGAGCACCTCACACCTAGAAAATGCTCAAAGTTAGCCATTAATGTCATCAATATTATTTTCACCTCTCCACTGCCTAAAATTCTACTAGATAGTACCGGCTTAAGGAGAATCCTCTTTGGAAAATATAAATAGCTCATAGAAGGTTCAGGGCTATCAGTTATTCATATTTGAATATCACTAAAACTACTTTTCTCTAACACCTAGCTGAAAGCATTTACAATGATAAACTAAAATTTGAAGGGGGAAAAGAAATAGTAATTTGGAAGCACAGATCACTTTAGTAGGATGAGGAAGGCCTAGCAAGGGGCCAGAGGCTGCCACTGTAGGCTAATTAGGAAATATGATGATTTCATTCATCCATTCCTGCACTAATGTGTTCATTCTTTAAACAAAGCCATTTGTAGATACTAGTTAATGAAACAAAATTACACTCTGTCATAAAAGCCATCAGTATTGTAGACAAACACATACCTGTTTATGAGAACAGGCAGAGGGAACTTGGCCTCCTACTGCTGCTTTCAGAGAGATTCGAGGCAGAGTGGATGTTTTTGCAAGATACAGACTGCCTGGTTGTGGAAAGATGCGTTGCCTTTGTTTCTTCTTAATTCGCATATCCTGTATATCTCTGGCATTCTGAAGACTTGTAATTAAATCTATTAAAGAATAAATACTTAGCAAAAATAAAATTGAAACTTAAAAAGCATAACCTCTGGCAGGGCACAGTGGCTCTGGCCTGTAATTCCAGCACTTTGGGAGGCTGAGGCGGGCAGATCACCTGAAGTCGGGAGGTCAAGACCAGCCTGACCAAAATGGGGAAATCCCGTCCCTACTTTAAAAAAAAAAAATACACAAGTTGCCGGGTGTGGAGGCACATGCCTGTAATCCCAGCTACTCGGGAGGCTGAGGCAGGAGAATCACTTGAATCCGGGAGGTGGAGGTTGCAGTGAGCTGAGGTCGCACCACTGCACTCCAGCCTGGGCAACAAGAGCAAAGCTCCGTCTCAAGAAAAAAAAAGCACAACTCCCTGCTTTATAAAATTATACATATCAATTTCCTTGAAGTTTACATGCTCTCCTTTTCTCTAAAAAGGGTAACCCTTTTAATTCTTCATAAATGAAAGGATGTTTCAACTTGTAAAGCTGTATAAACATAAATATCTTTACTATTTTTATCTCTTTTTGAGACAGAGTTTTTCACTTGTTGCCTAGTCTGGAGTACAATGCCACGATCTCGGCACACTGCAACCTCTGCCTCCCGAGTTCAAGGGATTCTCCTGTGTCACCCTCCCAAGTAGCTGGGATTACAGGTGCCCGCCACCATGCCAGCTGATTTTTTTTTTTTTTTTTTGTATTTTTAGTAGAGATGGGGTTTCACTATGTTGGCCAGGCTGGCCTTGAACTCCTGACCTCAGGTGATCCGCCTGCCTTGGTCTCCCAAAATGCTGGGATTATAGGCATCCCGGCCCTATTTTTATCTCATTTTTAAAAGAAAATTAGTAGTATGATAGAAAATATATTCCAGTAACAGCAATCCTAGATTGTGTGTCTAATTTTTTTTTAACAAGTCCACAAGTAGTTATCTTTGAAAGAAACATTAGAATAATTTAAACCTAATCTTTGGATTTAGAAAATCTAAAGCATTAAAAAGGGTTTTAAAATTATCACCAAAGATGGAAAACCATCAGGACATTATTTAATAAGGGAAATATCTAACTGAAAGGCAAAAATTCATCACACAAATTGTCATACAATACCTAAAGGTTCTTCTTCACACTTTGTGAAAATTACAGTTGCTGCTTGATTGGAGTTGTTTTTGTTAAACTGATGAATCTCATTGTCATTAATCTTATTTTTACTATCACCAGAGCCGTGTCCATCAATGTTTTGTTTTTGTTTGTTTTCCTCCAAGTTAATATTCCTAACACACTGTTCATCTCTGTGAAAATTTGATTTAGTTTTAAAAGGTGGAATAAAGACTTTGGTTGGTTTGCCTGTAGTAATCAAGTGTCTCATTTTTTCATTTCTTGTAGCAGAAACTTGATAAAATGGATGTCCTGAAACTGCTAAATTGCTTGAAGATTTTTCCAAAGTCAGATGTTCATACAAGTGAGATTTAGACAGAAATTCTTGACCAGGTGCAGTAAAATTTGGATTCTGTATCTCTTGACGTTCCTTAGTTGTGCTTCAATGGGGAGAAAATATTTAAGTTTATTGACTAGTACACATACAAATATTTAGGAATATGCCTTTTCTGCGGACCCTCATTTGCTATATGGTGATCCTATTCTGGTTACTGTTTTGCATTTATCATGGTTGCCATTCCAAAACAATACCACTTTTCAAGGCTATAACCGTTTCTCACACACTCATTCCTAGCCTTTGACTTTCAATCTACCTCACATAACACATAAGAGAGTCTGTGAACTGTGGACCCTCTCAGTGTTTCCCCTCCAATTCCATCATAGTACTGCTTACCTCCTTCACCAGGGAAATGTCTACCCATCCTCTTCTCTCACCTTCACATCTTCACTTGAACTCTCTACCCCGCCTAATACCTCAGTCTCCACAGGAGACCCCCTCTTTCAATTATCCTGCCTCACTCTCTTTTCTCTCTTCTACCTATGTATACCTTTTAAAAAGTGTCCTTTTCATTTAGCCCAAAAGTCTTGCCTACCTTTAAAACTCTTATTTTCTCACTCGCCTTTATCTCTGCCTCAAGCTAATACTCACTGTTACCTATACTCCACAGTCAACCTTCTTCAACAGGTAATGTAGCTATTTTCACTTCCTCAATTTCTACTCAATAAACTCTCATTTCTCCCACTACTCTACAGAAACTGTTCTCAATAAAGTTGTTAATGACCTCCCAGATGCACATGAGATACATACAAACTCACTCTACTCAACTTTCCTGACAGCTATAACGGTTTACATTTTCCTTCTTTTAAATTTCTCACCATCACTGTACCTCTTTCAACTTTTACTGGTTTTACCTCTTCCTGATTCCTAAAAAAAGTCTCCAAAGTTGGATGTCTTCCTTAGACACTTTCCCTCACTAATGTGAGTCATTTCCATTGCTTAAATTATCACCTAACAATGAAAATATCCTTTATCCTCATGCTCGACTTTTCCCCTAGGGTTGTTCCTACATTTTACACTACGTATAGCATCAGACATCTGTACCTTGATGTTTCACACTGATTTCAAACTCAGTATGTCCAAAAGTAATCACCTTTCTCAGCATACATGCCCTTCTTAATACTTGACATCTTGCTGAAAACCCCAGATTTCCTTTTACCAAACCCTGGATACCTGGAACTTGAAGTTATTCCTTTAGTTATCCATTCATCTATCCATCAACTATTTAATGAATTCCTACCAGGTGCCAGACATTGTTTTGCTGAGGAACACAGTTAACAAAATTTTGTTTTTGCATGTACATTTCAATGGAAGAAAACAGATAGACAAATATGTCAATTGGCCTAGACATAAGTGTGCCTGGAGCAAGGAAAACAAGGGGAACATTAGAAGGTGATACTGGAAAAATAGCAAAGCAGCCAGATCATCAAGAATCTGCACACCATGACAAGGACTTTTAGTCTCTACTCTGAGATGGCACACCATGGAATAGTTCTGAGTAAAGAAATGACATAATCTGTCTTATGTTTAAAAGGATCCCCTGGCTTCTTTGATGAGAATTCATTGTATATTGAGGAGTAGGGAGGTAAGCAGGGGGGGACTAGTTCCACTGAAAGGACTGCCTGGAGTGGGTTCAGGAGAATACTCAAAGAGATGAAGTGAAAAGAGTAGGGTCAATTCTAATGAGTTGGGCTTTAAGAGAAGCAAGAAAATGGACTGGTGAGATTAGTTTAGAAAGGCTCTTCTTTTTAAGAGGTGAGATGTACAACAACTGCTTAGGGTGATGAGAACAATCTATTAGGAAAAAATCAATGATGCAGGAGAGAGAGAAGACAATTGGACTGATTTCTTCAAACAGGTGATCTAGATGAGATCTACTGCACAAGCGTGAATAAACCTTCTATCCCCAAACTTCTACTGATTGATCTCTTTTAATCCTTTCTTTTTAAATATTCAGAATATTTTTAGTATAAGGAGTTTGCCTTGTAGGTTATGCTCAAGATGTCTATTTAAATGTAATTGGAAATAATTTGCCAGTCTCAACTTATCACTATCTGGCCAAATCTACTGAATTTATCTCTTAATCATTCTCTACCCTCTACTCTACCTCCTTTGCTAGGTTAAGACCTGTACTTCCTTACTAATCTCCTTGCAACAGTTTTGCTTTGGTCTACTTCTAAAACACCAATCTTATTTTGTTCCTCTTGTCAGAAACTTCCAAAGACAGCCTATCACCTATCTAGGTTTCAACTTATCAGAAATGACATACAGGAAGCTTCCTATTTGGTCCTAACCTCCCCATTTCTTTTTGTTTCCCTCTGTCCCCCAACCAAATTCCAAGATTTGGAATGCCCTCTTTAACCAAGCATTCTTTACATTCTGTCTGAAGTACTTTTCCCATTGAGCTTTCTGTCATGTAATTAGCTGACAATTTTTCTATGTTCTTACATCACTTTTTAACATCTATTTTAGAATTTATATTACATTATAATTCTTGCTTTCACGTCTGGTTCCCAGGCTAGCAATTTGAGTTAGACTTATTTATCTTTATATCCATCACTATAGTATATACTAGGTAGTTTGAGCAGGTACTTTAACAAATGTTTGCTAAATACATCAAACTATTCTCCCATTTTACACATAAATTAGGCTAATACACAGGTAAATAACTAGGTATTTCCTTTCTTATTTAATACAACTGTTTGATAAAAAAGAAATGAAAAAAAAATCACCTGGCTTTCTACATATGTATGTGCAGCCTGCTAAAAAACACATTCCAGAAATACAACTCAGTGACTTCAACAACTCCACAAGCAGGTGTTTTTGAAAAGGTAACATTAGGCCTGGTGCAGTGGCTCATGTCTGTAATCCCAGCACCTTGGGAGGCCAAGGTGGGCGGATCATGAGGTCAGGAGATTGAGACCAGGAGATTGAGACCATCCTGGATAACACGGTGAAACCCTGTCTCTACTAAAAATACAAAAAATTAGCCAGGCGTGGTGGCACGCGCATGTAATCCCAGCTACTTGGGAGGCTGAGGCAGGAGAGTCGCCATGAACCTGGGAGGCGGTGGCTGCAGTGAGCCAAGATCATGCCACTGCGCTCCAGCCTGGGCGACAGAGTGAGACTCCATATCAAAAAAATAAAATAAATAAAATAAACGGTAACATTAAAATAATTTCAATATTTTTAGGCTTAAAAATTATCAGCTAGAAAAAATTTTGCAACTACTTTAAACAATTTTAGATGATTTTATATTTACATGTCTAACTGAAGTTTCTTCTTGACTTTTTCCCTTGAAGCACCCCTGTAGAAAATGAAAATTTAGCTCTGTTAACACGTCTACTTTACTACACACACACTCTTGCCTTTCATCTTCCTAAATTACGTATTTGATTCTATTATGTCTGGAATTGGCTCCTTCCAGTGGGTTCTTGGTCTCATTAACTTCAAGAATGAAGCCACAGACCCTCACGATGGGTGTTACAGTTCTTAAAGATGGTGTGTCCGGAGTTTGTTCCTTCTGATGTGCAGATGTGTCCGGAGTTTCTTCTTTCTGGTGGGTTCGTGGTCTTGCTTGACTTCAGGAGTGAAGCCACAGACTTACACAGTGAGTGCTACAGCTCATAAAGGTAGTGCGGACCTAAAGAGTGAGCAGCAGCAAGATTTATTGCCAAGAGAAAGAACAAAGCTTCCACAGCGTGAAAGGGGACCAGAGAGGGTTCCTGGGGCTGGCTTGGGTGGCCAGCTTTTATTCCCTTATTTGGCCCTGCCCACGTCCTGCTGATTGGTCCATTCTACAGAGTGCTGATTGGTCTGTTTTACACAGTGCTGACTGGTGCATTTACAAACCTTTAGCTAGACACAGAGGGCTGATTGGTGTGGTTTTTTACAGAGTGCTGTTTGGTGCATTTACAAACCTTTAGCTAGACACAGCGCTGATTGGTGTATTCACAATCCTTTAGCTAGACAGAAAAGTTCTCCAAGTCCTCACCTGACCCAGAAGCCAGCCAGCTTCACCTCTCACTATCAATTTTCAACATTTACATTATGGCTAAGTCAGTATAAAGCATGTGTAGTATTAATGTGTAGTATATAAATAGTATATATCCTTTACAACTTTTGCTTTCTCGAGGTAATTTTTAAAATCTGCTTATTTTCTATGTACCTATTGTTTATTCACATCTAAACTCTTAGCTATATATATAAACCTCTTTTTATTCTGTTCACAAATTAAAGTTTTTAAAAAACCTTTTCTTCTCCTTGAATAATGTTTCTTCTAAGTTATTTTCATTAATTTGTTTTTGGGTATTTTATTTTTGCTTTTTCTGATGTCTCATAATCTTAAAAGTGAGGGACCAAAAGGCTGTTTGGAAGCACTTGGTACAAAGATGAACTTGACCGCAAGCTACACAGTAGCCTGATTAAATAGAAACTTCCAATAGTGAAAACTTAGCTATCTATATTCTGGAAGCTGAGTGGCGGAAAAGGGCTTGGTGAGGGGTGATCCCCAACATTCAATATGCACATATTAACTTTTTCTTGCTTTCAAGTAGTTACTCCTGCCTTCAACTGTGCCCAGTGTGTTCACCCTCTACTGTATCCTCTCTGGAGAATAAGCCTCTGGTCTTTTGATCGAGCAGGCAGGAGACAGTTGCCCAGCTTCATGAATATTGCTGCTGGATATGGGGTCTTGCTCTGTCATCCAGGCTAGAGTGCAGTGGCGCAATCTTGGCTCACTGCAGCTTCCACCTGCTGGGTTCGAGTAGTTCTCCCACCTCAGCCTCCTGAGTAGCTGGGATTACAGGGGCACGCCACCATGCCCGGCTAATTTTTGCATTTTTAACAAAGATGGGGTTTCACCATGTTGGCCAGACTGGTCTCGAACTCCTGACCTCAGGTGATCCACCACGTGAGCCACCATACCCGGCGAGTACTGCTTCTTAAACATAATTTCAACTTATCCCATTTTGGCTTCCTCCTTCTGCACCACCCATGAAGCCACCAATTCCTAAGCTTTTGAGACCTGAGTGTAAAATCGTTGGTTCTCTGCTGTCCCCACCACCAGCTTCTATTCAGTTTCCTTCTGCATGCTTTGAGAAATTTAGTTACTTTGTTATTTCCTATTTTCCTTGATTTTTGTGTGTGTGTAAGTTTCTTCAATGATGTTTTGGTAAAAGTTTGGAGGGCAAAGAAGGGAGATGAGTATGTTCAATTCATCTTTTTTTTTTTTTTGAGACAGAGTCTCACCCAGGCTAAAGTGCAGTGGTGCAATCTCACCACAACCTCCACCTCAAAGGTTCAAGCGGTTCTCGTGCCTCAGCCTCCGGAGTAGCTGGGATTACAGGCGTGTGCCACCATGCCTGGCTAATTTTTGTATTTTCAGTAGAGATGGGATTTTATCATGTTGGCCAGGCTGGTCTCGAACTCCTGGCCTCAAGTGATCCACCCACCTCAGCCTCCCAACGTGCTGGATTACAAGCGTGAGCCACTGTGCCTGGTCTCAATTCACCATCTTCACCAAGAAGTTTCCTAATACATTAAAACATGCAGGTACTGCTTTATTTTTATCTTGAAGGCAAACTCTTCCAAAGTCTCTTATCTTCTTCAGTTCCAGAGCAGTCTAGCTGCCTTTCTAGACTTAGCAACACACCTACTCTGGGATCTCCCTTCAATATCATCCTGAGAGCTCCCTTTGCCTCTCTTCTATGTTGAATTCTTGTTTCTTAAGTCCTATACCTTCCTCCTTCTTGGTTTATGCATTTGTTTTGGTTAGTTTCCTGAGAAAAGCACACAAGAGATCTTTTAGTACTTCACATCTGAAAAATGTCTACCCTCACACTTAATTCAGATTCTAGGTTGGAAATCATTTTCTCTTAGTTATTTGAAGGCACTGCTCTGTATTATATAAGATCTACGTTCTTCTAGATTCCATCGTTGATAATAAGAGAATTCATACTATTATGACTTGAAACAATTTGAAACCTAACTTCTTGGTCCTCTAATGAATTTAAGGTTCCTGTCTGCCTCTATTATTCTAAAAATTCACAGGGATGTGCCTTACTGTGGGTCACTTTTACTTGTGTGTTCACTCAGTGGGCCCCTTTAATTAAGGAAACTCATGTCCTTCAGTACTAGTAAAACTTTTTAAATTATTTATTTATTTTAAAATTTCTTTTTAAAATTTCTCTTCTGTGCCTTCCTTCTCAAACTCTGTATTTTCAGATGATAGACCCACAGGATTAACTTTTCATACCTTTTTTCATTTTATTCTATATTCTGGGAACTTTCATGATTCTTATCTTCCATTATTTCTACTAATTTATTTGTGCTATCATATTTTTAATTTCTAAGAGCTTTTTATAGCAACTTGTTATTATTTTATGGCTGTTTTTTCTTTTCTTACCTGAGAATATTAGTAGGTTTTTATGAAGTTTTCAGAGTCTATTTCCTCTAGGTTCCTTTCTGCTATGGATTTTGTACTTTGGTGACTATGTTTCATAGTAGCTTTCTTCCAATGACTAGTTATCTTTGACTATCTTTTCTTATTTAAATGTGAAGCACTTAATAGCTTCCTGGAAGCTCTATGCATGTCAACAGTTAAGCTTCATGGTCTGATGACTGGCTATACTATTTCATCTGAGTATCCTCAACTGTCAGTATTTTTTGGTCTTTTCTATTGGGTCAGGCATATTCCCCAGAAAAAAAAAAATATTCCATTCTCATGCCTAAAGGGCCTGCCTGCCAGCATTCGGGAACCAAGTGTGGGAAGGAGCTAGGTCTCACTGCTTGACATACAGATTTGTATCTGATGTTTCATTTTAGTATCTTCCCCTCAATTGTGCCTTGTGTCTCCTCCCTCCAGCCCACCTTCAGTTCAGAATCCTCTCAATTCATCTTTTTCAAAAAACAAATGTCTGATTTCCTGGAGTAAGAAGGATAACCGCCTATTTGCAGTGGGGGAGGAAATACAGACATTTCTTAAAAAGAATTTCAACTAATCTTCCTATTCTACTTCACCTTCAGAAGTACATGTTGCTGCCAATTTGAATCTTTCTCAGGTTTTTAGGGGAAAGCATCTCTGTTTGCTCTAGTGTCAGGTTTTAGCTTTCCCATGCTTACTAAATCCTTCATGTTTTTGGTTTCCAAACTTTTGTTGTTGTTTCTTCTGGTCATTGTCCTTGGGAATTACACATTAAAAAAATTATCTTAGTACTTTTCGAAAGGTTTAGAGAGGAGAGGTAAAAGAATATTTTTAATATTTGCAATATTTTTGTTAATTGACTTCGAGCAATTTCCTTAATTCCTTCCAACCTTAGTAATTCATCAATAAAATTAGAATAAAATCTGTCTACTTTACAAAAGCTGTCATAAAATTAAAAAATAAAATAATGATATGAACAGCACTATAAAATACTACCAAAGTACAGAATTATTTCATCCTGATGCAGGCTTTCAAAAAGGGAAATGTTAACTTCTTAATATTAGTATCATTATTTTTAGAAATGTTAATTTATAAAAATGAGACTTTTCTCATACTATATTAGAATTTAGAAAAATTTAAACATGCCTTACCAAAAGGGTACACAGGTAATCGGCTCTAAAGAAACGTGATGCATAAACAATCTTCGATCTTTTATTGTGCCTAGGAAACAATTATTTTATATTACATATTAGTTAAAATCTAAGAGAATATCCATGTTCCTGTACTTACACAAAAAATTTGAGACAATTACAGACTTCAAAATTTTCAGTGACTGGATGTTCAATAAATGATAACTATGAAAATAAATTGCTGATTCACAAATTGATAGTGACTATGCACCAAATAACTCACAGTACAAGCATACAACAGAAATCAGTATACATTTAGTCAGCTGATGTTAACCATCATAACTCAAAGGTGTTAGCTAATTTCTGATGCAAATGCAAAATTTAAAATTTAGTCTTTGAAGGTTTAAAAGCTAAGCTTTAGATATTGTTCATTCTCAGTGTGTAACTTGTACCTAATTTTCAATAAGTCCACTAGTTGGAAATTGGTTGAATAAACTAGGATACACTGATACAGCCAGATGATCAACTACTATGTAACCATAAAAAAGAATGAGGAAGATCTCTATATACTCATTAAGGAGTTATCTCCAAATAATTCTTAAGTAAACAACAACCAATAAACAAGGTGGAAAATGGTGTATATACTGCACCTTTTGAGTAAGAAAGGGTAATGAGAATATATATGTATGTATTTGCTTATTTTTATTAAAAAGAATCTTGAAAAAAAAAAACACTAAAAAAGATTACCTACAGAAAGCAAGAGGTGGGTGAATAAAAACTCTAAGTATACCTTTTTGTAGTTCTGATGAATGAACTATGTCATGTTTTATTTATTCAAATATAAAATTAAATAAGAAAAGACAAATCCTAAAATTGAAAACAAATGGAAAAAAAGGAATCTAACCTAACTATCAAATTGGTAACCACATCCAGAAGAATTATTTTGAGTGACATTTGAACACGGTATTTTGACTACACATCCTTAATAATATATGGGTTGAGTATCCCTAACCTGAAAATCCAAAATGCTCCCAAATCTGAAACTTTTTGAATGCCAACATGAGGCCAGTAGAAAATTCCACATCTGACCTCATGTGACAGGTCACAGTTTAAACTGTCTCATGCAAAAATTATTTAAAATATTGTATAAAATTACATTTAAGTTATATGTATAAGGTTTACGAAACTTAAATAAATTTCATGTTTAGACTTGAGTCCTATCCCCAGATATCTCATTATGTATTGTATATGTAAGCATTTTAAAATCTGAAAAAATCTGAAATCTGAAATAGTCCTGGTCCCAAGCATTTCAGATAGGGATACTCAACCTATATACTCTAAGGACAAAAACTGCAAAGAATTCTTACATTTTCCTAGTAGTTTTATTGTCAGTAGTTAATACTGACATTGTAAATTCAGATTATTATGTATATACTATAGGACAATGATTCTCAAGAATAATCGGTGGAATCCTGACTGTGAGGTACCTACAACCATTTTAGGGAATCCAAGCTGTCAAAACTGTCTTATTAGTAAGATGTTATGTATGTCCTTTTCACTGTTGATATTTGTACTGTTGGTGTATTATGATTGCATACTTCAGTGCGTTTCTCAAGAAAATACACTTAAATGATGGAGTTGTGAGCTGTACTAGCTTTTTTTTCATGAAATACCTTTTACTTGAAAGAATAACCAACAAACTATAGTTATTCAGACTTGGGTATTTGGTAGACGTCTTTTCAAAAATGAACGAAAATAAGCTTGTCAACTACAAGAAAAATAAGTGACAATACTTATTGCCAGGGGAAAAATTCAAGCTTTTAGATGAAAATTAGAATTTTTGGGAAGCTTATATCCAGCTTTGTAAGCTTGACAGGTTTCTACTACTTAAACTTTTCTGATCAGTAATGGTATCAATGAAAGTGATTGTTTAATACTGCATAATAAAACTGTCAACTTTCGGAAGATCCCCATAACTCAGTGAACTCATATCTTCCAAATGACCAATGCATAATATTACAAATTTTAACATTAATCAATTTACATTTCTAATATGGTAAATATCAATAGATACATTCCACATAAATGCTCTTTTGGGTCCTCAGTAATAAGAGTATATATGTCCTTGATTGGGCACAGTGGCTCACTTCTGTAATCCCAGCACTTTGGGAGGCCAAGGCAGGTGGATCACCTGAGGTCAGGAGTTCAAGACTAGCCTAGCCAACATGGCGAAACCCCTTCTCTACTGACAATATAAAAATTAGCCAGGTGTGGTGGCACACACCTGTAATCCCAGCTACTTGGGAGGCTGAGGCAGGAGAATCTCTTGAACCCAGGAGGTGGAAGTAGAGGTCAGCTGAGATCGTGTCACTGCACTCCAGCCTGGGCAACAAGAGCAAAACTCCATCTCAAAAAAATAAAAATAAAAAATATGAGGATCAAATAAAGAGTGAATATCTACTGGCTCAAAATAATTCCACAAGCAAGTTATATTTCATGCAACAGTAGCACTGTTAGAATACATCTTCCATTTACTTCTTTGTAGGACTATGTCAAAACCAATTCCTTCAGAAACAGACGATTTGTCTATGTGCCTTATACTACCTAATGCCATTCTTTCAATACCTTGAGAGGAGTTACATCTTATACAGCCTCTAAAGACAGCTTATCAAGTAATAATACAGTAAAAATTACCCTACCAATTACTTATACATCTCAAAAAAAAAAAAAAAAAAAAAACCAGTAAACATTGTTTTAATTTTCAACTCTCTTCAGAATTCTTGTGCACACTAAAGGTTGGAGAACAAGTTGGATGAAAAACAAAAAAAAAAGAAAAAAACAGAAATAAACAGTTTTCTGGACATTCAAACCATCCTGTGTTTGTAACTTTCAAATTTCTATCACTAATGGGAGATGAGTTAGAAAATTCCAGATGTTCCTACTTCTTGTGGGATTTACCCTATGTGTTTCAGAACAAAGCGTCTTTAATATAATTATCCTTCACTATATGAACTCTTCCTATCCAAACTTAGAAACCAAATATATATAATGAACAATAGTTACACATGTCATATTTTCAAGCATTCCATGGTAAGAACTTTGGATTTCAGCCTCAATGAGACAGGTGCCAGAGAGTTTTAAGCAGCCAACTAACATGATCTGACCATTGTGTCAGGATGACTCTGGTTGAGGATGACTCTGGTTGCAGCGTTGAGAACAGCCTGAAGAAAAGGGGCAAAAGCAGGGAGATCAACTAGAAGCTATGATAGTGGCTTAATGACAGTGGTGGGGGTACAGGCGGAAAGAAATGATCAAATTCTTGTTACATTTTTGATGGCAGAACCTACAGAACTTGTTGATGGGTTGGTATAAAGTATGAGGAAACAAAAGACTGAAACATTAAGAGTGGTACTGCCCCTTGTTGAGAAACGAAAGACAACTTAAAAAGTAGGTTTGGAGCAGGGATGGAGTCAGGAGTTCAGCACTGGTTACATGTTAACTTTGAGATGCATATTAGCAATGCAAGTCAAGATGTATTAAGCAGGCAAATGAATGAGTCTGGAGTTCAGGGACAGGTTAAGGCTGCAGTTATAACTGGCAGACAATGAAATTTAGATGGAGAAGAGATGTAAGGACTGAGCCGTGGGGCACTCCTGCCTAGAATAAGGAAGAACAGGCAAAGAAGACAGAAAAAGAGTGGCAATGTAGGAGGAGAACCAAGAGAATGTGGTGGTCTGGAGAAGACTGATAACTATGTCAAATGCAGCTGAAAGATAGTCAAATGAGGACTGAGAAATGTCCACTGGATTTGGTACCATAGAAATCATTGTGTTATTTAGGAAAGATGGATTTTGCTGTAATGCTGGAGACCAAAAGTCTGACTGGACTCCAAAACCTAAGCTTTAAATATTACACTACCTTTTTACTAAATTCTTACAGCTTTTTAAAAATAAAAAAGTCATTATTTTATCATCATTTCATGCTTCCCAATTACTTCAGCATCATACTAGATATTATAAAGGAAAAGTCCACTTAATAATAAGATACAAATTTAACAATTAAACCACACTGTAAAATATTTTCCAATATACACATCCAAAAGAACTGAGAAAAATAACTAAGAATATTATATACCATACCTATAGAAGGAGAAAAGATATAAATAAAAAGCAAATTTTACCATCTGGAGTGCTTTTTGAAGGCTTTAGGGATTTTTCTTGATTTTCTATTATCCTGTCAAATTCATTTAACAAGTTTCTTTTGATTGGGGGTTCTCCTAAAAAGAAATATTTCATGTATGTTTTTAAAGCAAATAATATCAGTTTTATTTCTCAAAAGACTACAGTCCATTTTTTTTAAAGCTAAAGTATTGACTCTTTAAATGTTAAACAAAAATACATACAACAAATAGTGACCTAATCTTTGAAAGAGAAAAGTCAGTTTTCAATGTCAATTACATTTTTGTTCTGTTTTGACCACTTTAAAACACCACTATTGAATAGGGTCTAGGTATAAACAGATGCTACCAGATACCACAGATAAGCTACTTTTGAAAAACTGACACTGAATATAACTCTAGGTTTACTGGCAATAAGGTCTAACAAAATTTCTTCAAATAAACTTTTTTTCTTTTTTTCTTTTTTTTTTTTACGGCAGGCGGGGAGTGGGGGCAGCCATTAAACTGAAGGAGGAATTTATTACGTAGATCCTTGAATTAGAGTTAAGAGGCTTTTTAAAATTACCAAATTACATTAAAGTACTAGTAATAGAAACAATTCTTATTTAAAAGTTCTACAGAGGCTAAGAGGGTAAGATTAAACCATAATTCAAGGTAGGCATTTCCATGTCATGCTGAGATAACATATGATAACAGGTACTTTGCTTCTTGATGCTTTATTACAGGGAATAAATTTGTATAATTTAATAAGTAAAAATGTCCATGCAAGGCGTTAGCAGGTGTTAGATTATTATAAAAGTGGTTTAATTGTTTAACAGTGACCTGTACTGTTCCAGTAACCAGAAGCTGGCTAAGCTATATACTTATATGAAACAGAAACACCATTGAAAGCATTTACAAGTCTGAGTTATTGTTTTTTTTCCCCTAGGTAGAAGGTCAATACACTTCAGTATGCACAAGAACAGAATGGGTTGCTATAAATAAAGCCATTATTTTCCACAAAAGAATTACAAACATCTTTAAGCATGTACACTTCAGGATTTCACACTAAAGGACAGCAAACAGTTTAAGTATTATAAACTTACTACTTTGTCCATAAAGTAAACCCTATATTGAATGTGACCTGGATAACACTTGATTAAGTAAATCTGTATCCACCAGAATGACTTAGGGGCAAAAGACACTTTTTGAATGAGGAGACTGACTTCAGTGTCTCTCTGTAATATGTGAGGTCTAGACAGGAAGAATTCTAATAACTAAAATATTTTTATGAGTTATAGGTTTTTTAAAAAGGAAACAGTTATTTAAGATTATCCACTGTAATGTTGGAGTTTTGGCGTTTGCTTTAATTGTAACTAACCAACAGATTCAATTATTTAAGATTATTACCAGATACACTAACAGAAAAAAATACACAAAAAAACAAAACCAAATACATATCTAATATAGGTATGTATTAGGTTAACTTAATATAGTCATTTGTCACAAAATGACATTTTGGTCAACAACAGACCACATATGCAATGGTCATCCTGTAAGACTTTAATAGTGGTTCCATAAATTATTATTATTATTTTTTTTTGAGATGGAGTCTTGCTCTGTCGCCCAGCTCTGCCTCCAGGGTTCAAGTGATTCTCCTGCCTCAACTTCCCTAGTAGCTGGGATTACAGGTGTGTGCCACCACGCCCAGCTAATTTTTATATTTTTAGTAGAGATGAGGTTTCACCATGTTGGCCAGGCTGGTCTTAAACTCCTGACCTCAGGTGATCCGTCTGCCTTGGCCTCCCAAAGTGCTGGGATTACAGGCATAAGCCACTGTGCCCAGCCCCATAAGATTTTAATACTGTATTTTTACTGTACCTTTTCTATGTTCACATACACAAATGCTTACCATTGTGTTACAATTGCCTACAGCATTCAGGACAGTAACACGCTGTATAGGTTTGCAGCCCAGGAGCAATAAGCTATACCATATAGCCTAGGTGTATAGTAGGCTATACCACCTAGGTTTGTGTAAATATACTCTATGATGTTCCCACAATGATGAAATCTAACAACTTATTTCTCAGAACATATATCCCTGTCAAATGACACATGACTGTAGTTGAACTAAGTTGTTAGATATATATACATTTAAAAGGGAAGTTAGAGTAGTCTACATAACATTAAGATCAAGATACTATTTATTAACACTACTGTTTTTAGCTCACTTCCTAAATGAAAAAAAGAGAGCAAGCCAACCCTTACTTACTAAATACTCTCTGCATACTATCTGCCAAGTTCACTAAGTGCTTTAAATACACTTTTTTTTTTTTTTTTGAGACAGTGTCGCTCTGTTGCCCAGGCTGGAGAGCAGTGGTGTGATCTCGGCTCACTGCAACCTCCGCCTCCCAGGTTCCAGTGATTCTCTTGCCTCAGCTTCTGGAGTAGTTGAGATTATAGGTGTGCGCCACCACACCTGGCTAATTTTTTGTAAAGACAGGGTTTCACCATGTTGGTCAGGCTGGTCTCAAACTCCTGACCTCAGGTGATCCACCCACCTGGGCTTCCCAAAGTGCTGGGATTACAAGTTGTGAGCGACCACACCCAGCCCTCATGGAAGGTGTTATTTGCATTTTATAGATAAGGAAACGGAAGCTATGTAACTAGTATAACTAAGTAGTATATATTACCCAGTACACGGTATAACCAGAAAGCAACTTTTAAAGTTCATATAAGTCAGAATCTGAACTTGCTATGTATATGAAAACAGTTAAGTTAGTATTATGCAGGTTTTGTTAAAAGAGTTTCAAATTTTCTAGAGAAACTCAAACTTTTTAACAGTAATTTCTCAATTATTATACTAATAATCTTTTGAAAATACATTAAGAGACCCTTAAAATGATTTCTTGGCATACAGATTCAGAGATATCGAATCAAGCCATACTCCCCCAAACTAACTACGCAAAAATGGCTGAAAATACATACTTACTTTATAACATTCTTGTTAGCATACCAAGTCTACTGAATAAACACTTTAAAAATAGTGATTGGCAACATGAAAAGTAAAAACGAACACTTACCCGCTGAGATAAGGGCCTCTCCTCTTCTTTTTCCAATTCTTGAATTTGACAAAACCATTTCCTCATTTTGAGGACATGTAAAAAGAGAGTGTGTGGCATGACTTGGCAGTTCAGAATCTGTCAGTTCACCATCTTCCATAAAAGCTTTAGCAATTTCTACTGCTTCTGTTTCAAAGTAGTTTTCTGAATCTTTGGAGTAAGTAGAACAAACTTCTATATTTGTTTTCACAGGAATATCAGAAAAAGCTTCAGTTTTACCAATTTCCATTTTTACATTTTCAGGTGAAGCCTGTTCTTTTCCCAAAACATGAATGTTCTCAACAAGTGAGACTTTGGTTCCTAATACCAACTGTTGTTTGTCTTGTTTAAATTGAGAGAGAGATGGAGAAACTTTAATAGAGTGATTATTTTCTGAATAACCACCTTCAACATTAAAGTTATTTGATAAATTAAATTCTTTACTGCAGGCTTTTTCCATTTCTGAGTTTACACAGTGCTCTGGGGTTCTCTTATCAACACAAGGAAGTATTTTTGATACATTTTGTCTAGATGTAGGTGAATAGTGAAGACTATGCTCAGTTCTGATTATATCAAATTCCTCTAACATTCCTTTAACTTTGTGTAAGGAACTTTCGGAAATGGAAACTTGCTTTCCACTTGCTGTACTAAATCCAGAGAAAGCAGATGAATTTACCACATTATATGAAAAGTCTTTTTGGGATGATATTAAATGTTTTGGAGTATGTATAGTAGTATTTTCTTCTCTTGTGAGCTGGTCTGAATGTTCATTACTTTTAAACAATACTTTGGAAAAGACTTGCTTGGTACTATCTTCTATTTCAGAAAACACTTGTCTTGCCTTTTGTAATGAAGCATCTGATACCTGGACAGATTTTCCACTTGCTGTGCTAAAAATCCCACAAGTATTTGTAGATGGGACTGACTTAGGAAACTTCCCTATACTACATTTACATATATCTGAAGTTTCCAAACTAACATCACAAGGTGACATTTTAGAAACTTGCTCCAATCCAGACATATTTTGGTTATGTTGTAAAATTTCTTCACTTTGAATGTCAGCAAAAACCTTATGTGAATGCATGCTACACTCATCACTATTTAGAGAGTTATGAAAAATATCCTCTGAATCATCCAATGCCTCGTAACGACCTGCCACAATTTTTGTTTGGCAAATATTTGATTTATTCTCATTGTTTTCCTTAATTACTTTACCGAAACTGTCTGTAAATATCTCTTTCACTTTTTTAATTGTTTCATGTGAAACAGAAATGATTTTACCACTGGCTGTACTAAATGCAGGTGGCCCTACCTCAAAATTATTACAATTAGATATGGACAATTTAATGGCTGCATTTTTATTTTTGCAGGGTGAAGAGCTAGTCACAAGTTCCTCAACACAAATACCTTCATTTACAGTTTGAGGGTATGTATTTGCATCTTTTACACTGGATATTACTTTGGAAAAACTAGTGTTTTTTTGGTCTTCAACTTTCTTCAATACTGGCTCAATACCAGAATCAAGTTTATTTTTTGAGAGATATCCCGAATCACTATATACTTCATCAGAAAGGTAGGAATAGCTGTTAGACATGCTACTGTTATTTAAAGTAGTATCTTGTTTTTCGGAGGGATGATTTGTGTCACTTTCAGCTATACTATTCTTTGAATTATTTTCATACAAAGAATTTCCTACATAATCCGCAGTATTTATTCTTTCTGGTTGATCATCAAATATTCCTTCTCTAAGCCATTGTTTTGCTTCAAGTAATGAAGTTTGACTCACAGAACGTTTTGTACTACAACTTGTGTAAAAAGCCAAGGCTGAATTTTCAATGACTGAATAAGGGGACTGATTTGTGTAACAAGTTGCAGGACTTTTTGCTGTTTCTTTTTCTACATTTTCATGTACTTTAACTTTCAAAAACATACTTTTTGACGTTTTGAGATTTTCAGTTTGTCTACACAAATGATCACTTAACAGCTTAGGTAGCACCACAGTCTCAATAGAAACAAGGTTTTTATCATTATTGAGAGAATTCTGCATTTCTTTACACTTTGGGGCAGTTGTGATCTCAACTGTTTCACACGCTAATTCAAGGTCTTTACAAGCCTCTCTGTACTTTAGGGTCTTTGCCCATTGATGGCTAAAACTGGTGATTTCACTAGTACCTTGCTCTTTTTCATCAAAAAGATTTTTCACTTTGTCCAAAGATTCCTTTGTAATTTTAACTTTTTTCCCACTAGCTGTATGAAAACCCAACAGAGTAGGTTCTTTGATCTTTTCATCACCTTGGGGTCGTTCCTGGAAGGTCACTAGTTGATTTCCAGTACCAACTGGGACACTTTCTTTCAGTATTTTGTTTTTAACTGTGTCTGTTTCCTCATGACTTAGAATGTCCATTTTGTTCTTTCTTATGTCAGAATGTAATTTAGAATTTAAGGAAAAGTTATGCAATTCTTCTGGTTTCGGATCAAAGAAATTTACAATTTTATTAAATGACTCTTTGGTGACACTAATATTTTTCCCACTTGCAGTCTGAAAAGATATATCAAAAGTCTCAAAATCTTTTATATTTTGCTCTGTTTTAGTAGCAGTTAACTGTTCTTTATTTGAAGTATTACCATGACATGTTTCTTGAGCTTTCACGACTTCCAAAAAAGTTAAATCTGACAAACCTTCTTTAATCTGAGTGTTTCCCTCCTTCATAAACTGGCCAGATAATTTAAGACATATGTTGTGCTGATCAGTAAATGGCAAGTCCTTTTCATCTTTATGAATACAAACAGTATCATTTTTACTTGAATCACTGCCAACAAATTCTAAGTTACGAGAATTTCTACTGGCAGCAGTATATCTGTTATCTTCACTTTCAGTATTTATCTTGTAATTTTCAATAATTTCTTCAACAAAAGTCCCAGTAGTCATTTCAATATTATTTTGTAACATCAGTTGGCATTTATTTTTTCCACTTACAGTTTTATCATTATGATTTTCTATCTTAAACATTGAAACAACAGAATCATGAAATTTACTTGAAGATAAACTTATTGGATCTACTTCTGCAGAAGTTTCCTCACTAATATTCTCAATATCACTAAACAGTTTCACAGCTTTTTGCAGAGCTTCAGTAGAAACATTCAGTTTTACGCCATGAGCAGAATAAAAGCCCCTAAACGCCACTTCATTTTCATCTGTTAAATAACCAGAAGCACTTTTGTTACAGTCATTTTTCAACAAGCCAGCAAACTTTTGTTTAATTCCTACTGTACCTTCAAATTGCTTGCTGCTGTCCACCTGACCAATCGATGGGGCATTCATTATGACAAGACCAGCATCTCTGTTTTCCGCAGAAGTAGTATTTAAGATAGTCACCTGGTTTTCAGGCACTTCAAATGTATTCTTCTGCAATATGAAGCTTGGTTTTCTAAACTGAGTAAATTCAAACTGACTTCCTGATTCTTCTAATATAGTAGAAAGTTCTGTAATTTCTGCCTTTTGGCTAGGTGTTAAGTTATGGTTTGAATTAAAATCCTGCTTTGAAAATGACATCTGAGGGGTTATATGACTATTTTTACAATCAGAAACAACTACACTACTCTGTAAATGTGCAGATACAGTATTAATTGACTGAGGCTTGCTCAGTTTCTTTTGATTATCTAACGCCAAGGTATTTACAATTTCAACACAAGCTAAACTAGTAGGATACTGTTCTTCAATATCTTTGAAGAACATTTTGCTCTTTTTAATGTTATGTTCAGAGACCTTGATTTCCTTACTTGAAGCTGTTCTGAAGCTACCTCCAAAACTGTGATTTGAAATTGGATCTAAGGGTCCTGCCCATTTGTCCATGCAATCATTATTTTTGTCTGGAATTTTATCTATATTCAAGATGTCCGGTTGTAAATCTTGACCTAGAGTGATTTTTAGATGCTGCTTTACACTATTTTTGTTCTCCTCTGCAAGATCATAAACTATATTTGATGAGTCCAAATCTTTTTTAATCGACACTTGGGTTGCTTGTTTATCACCTATGTCTGCATATAAAACCATGGTAGAGTTCTTGAAAATGGGTTCATTTACACAAGTCAAGTCTGTTTCATGAAGTTCCTTAGTATTTCCTAAAGCAAAATTATTCCTTTCATTAGCTTCTTGGAAGACAAAATTATTCTCATTGTCCGAGAAAAGTTCTTCAGAGTCTGGATTGACAGTTATTTTTGGAATTAAAGTAGTCTCTTCTTGATCTTTTTGGATTACTCTTAGATTTGTGTTTTGGTTGAATTGTACCTTTCTTGAAGGTGATGCTACTCTTATGTATTTTTCAGGTGGCAACAGCTCAACATGTTTAGAATTTTCACTTAAAGCACATACATCTTGATTCTTTTCCATGGGAATATTTTTGGTTAGTTCAAAATCAGACTCATAATTGTTACCTTTGAGCTCGTCTGACATTTTGTATGACTCTTTGCCTCTAGAAATCATGACTAGGTTTGACAGAACATCCTTGGAAGTAGGAGTTAAAATAAGAGTGCTGGCATTTTCATGGTCATATAAAGGACTTTTCTGGGATTGAAAGTCAGTATCACTATATTCTGCTTTTGAATGTTGTACTGGGTGATGTGCTGCAGCCAAGACCTCTTCTTTTATATCTGAAACTTTTCTGCTTTTTGGATCATTTTCATACTGTCCTTCCTGCAGAAACGACAGAGAATCAGCCTCTGGGGTAATAAATAACTGTAGTTCTTCCTTATTACATTTTGCTTCTTTATAATCAAGATCCTGAGAGATTATTGTATTATTAGAAGAACATGTTTCATTTCTAGAACATTTCCTCAGAATTGTCCCAAAAGAGCTGGTTAAGGACAAAGTTGGTTCTTCAGAATAATTCTGTGAACAGCTTCTTTTGACAGAAGAATGAAATAAACCTAAACATAAAAACACAAAGTGACAAAATTAAAGTACCATCAATCACATTCACTAAATATTTTTCACTAAGTTAAAAAGGTAGTGTTTGGGCACGGTGGCTCATGCCTGTAATCTCAGCACTTTTGGGAGGCTGAGGCAGGAAGACTGCTTGAGCCCAGGAGTTCGAGACTAGCCTGCAACATAGCGAGACCATGACTGTAAGAAAAATAAAAATTAGCTGGGTGTGGTAGTGTATGCATGTGGTACCAGCTACTCGGGAGGGTGAGGTGCAAGGACTGCTCGAGCCCAGGAGGTTGAGGCTACGGTGAGCTGAGATCACACCAGTGCACTCCAGACTAGGTAACAGAATGAGACAGTCTCTAAAAAATAAAAATAAATAAAAATGGTAGTGTTCAAAACACAAATTACATGAGAATAAGTGAATGTCAAATTTAAAGCAGAAAGAATCCTAAATATGCTCTATGTTTTAGTTATTACATTTTTTAGCTAAAGATAAATTAGAACCAAGTTTTTTTTTTAATAACAGGTACCAACTCAATCAAAATTAGTATCGAGGTCAAGGAAGTAGCTAGCTTCCATAAACAAAACTCAAAGTAATTTTTATTGGAAAATAAAATTGAAAAAATTTCATTGCTATTAATACAGGTGTGAACAGAAAAGCAAGGCATAGAAAAGGAATTAGAAAAGTAACAATTTTCTTAATTTTTTCACATTGAAAAAAACAAAACCACAATTTTTAAAAACAGGGTCCATATACTAAAAGCCTGAAAGATGACCTAATCTCAATGATAAAGGCAAATGAGTTCAACTGCTCTGTTAAATTTCTTGACCCTCTGAATTTTCTACTAACCAGTTCTTAATTGCATTTTATTTCATCAGTGATCACATTTATTTCATCAGTGATCACATGTATTAGCTCTTTTTTTTTTTTTGAGATGGAGTCTCGCTCTGTCACCCAGGCTGGAGTGCAGTGGTGTGATCTCAGCTCATTGCAACCTCCATCTCCCAGGTTCAAGTGATTCTCCTGCCTTAGCCTCCAGAGTAGCCGGGATTACAGGCACATGCCACCACATCTGGATTTTTGTTTTTTTAATAGAGATGGGGTTTTACCATGTTGACCAGGCTGGTCTTGAACTCTTGACCTTAAGTGATCTGTCTGCCTTGGCCTCCCAAAGTGCTGGGATTATAGGCATGAGCCACCGCGTCTGGCCTATATTAACTTTTTCATTGGCTTTAACTATGATATGCATAGTATCAAACATTTTCCTCTAAAAATTTAACCCAAACTTCAAACAGTTCTGTACTCTGGTCTCACCAACTCTACTATTCACTGAGCTATTCATTAAAATCTTCTCATAGGTAGATAAAATCACTTTGTAAACATACAGTTTAGTTGCTAAGTGAACAGTTGTAACAACAGAGGACAGAGTTACACCGTAGAGATGCTGAAATAGAGCAATAACAGTATGCAATCTTCAAAATATTTAAGAAAATTATGTAACAACAACAGCAACAAATCATTATTTTAGAACCAGCCTACATTAAATTTAGCTAGTACTACTTTTTTTTTTTTTTTTTTTTTTTTTTAGGGACAAGGTCTCATTTTGTGGCCCAGGCTGGAGTGCACTGGTACAATTTTGGTTCACTGCAGCCTCAGTCACTTGGGCTCAAGTGATGCTCCCATCTGAGCATCCTGAGTAGCTACAACATCAGAAGCATGCCACCATGCCTGGGTATTTTAAATATTTTGTAGAGATGGGGTCTTGCTAAGTTGCCTAGGGTGTTCTTAAACTCCTGACCACAAGTGATCCTCCTGCCTTAGCCTTCCAAAGTGCTAAGATTACAGGCATTAGCCACTATATCTAGCCTAATTTTTTTAACATGCTTTAGAGAAAAATACATAGTAAATACCAACACATATTTATAGAGTTGTCCAATTTGTGTATAATAAATACTTTTTAAATTAAAGCAGGAATTAGCTAGCCAAGCTCTGAATGTTTATGAATCAAAAACTGTCTCAAGTTGTTGGCTGGAATGTAAATTAGTTCAACCATTGTGGAAGACAGTGTGGCAATTCCTCAAAGACTCAGAACCAGAAATACCATCTAACTCAGCAATCTCATTACTGGGTATATACCCAAAGGAATAAAAATCATTCTATTATAAAGATACATTCACATGTATGTTCGCTGCAGCACTATTCACAATAGCACAGACATGGAATCAACCCAAATGCCCATCAGTGACAGACTAGATAAAGAAAATGTGAAACTATACACCATGGAATACCATGCAGCCATGAAAGGAACAAGATCATGTCCTTTGCAGGGACATGGATGGAGTTGGAAGCCATTATCCTAAGCAAACTAATGCAGGAACAGAAAACCAAACATCACATGTTCTCACTCATAAGTGGGAGCTGAACAATGAGAACACACGGACACAGGGAGGGGAACAACACACACTACGGTCTGTCTGGAGGTGGGGTGTGTTGGGGGAGGGAGAGCATCAGGAAAAATAGTTAATACATGTTGGGCTTAATACTTAGGTGAAGGGTTGACAGGTGCAGCAAACCAACATGGCACACGTTTACCTATGTAACAAACCTGCACGTCCTGCACATGTACCCTAGAACTTAAAGCTGTCTCAAGAGTGACGGATATATACATACTAGGCAAACTTATCTACCATGTTTGAGTGACCTGATTCTAAACACTGGTAATTAAAGACCTAAACAATAATGCATACAGACAATGCCTAAGATTAAATATAAGATACAAAGATTTTAAAAAGCACAAAAAAACACATAAGGAATCATCACCTATAAAACTATATGTATTATTTACTCAATAAAAAAAAAAAAGAGAAAGGTACCTGAATCAGCATTTGCAAATGTAAGTGGTGCTTCAAAAGCATTTGCTTCAAATTGGGCTGAACAGTTCATTAGTTCTGATTTTTGGTCTTTCGGTATTTTTTTTCCTTGATAAGATGTTTCATCATGTATAGCATAAATAAACTTATTTGTTTTCTTTTTCAAAGTAGATATTAAACCTGCATTCTTCGAAGCTACAGAAGTCTGTGTGGTGGCAGCTGGCCAGCTTCCATTATCAATTGAATTTGGACATAAGGAGTCATCCTTCCGTGAGCAAACAGTATGTATTTCCAGTCCACTTTCAGAGGCTTTAGTTTCTTTTTTAAAGTTTGGATCAGTCACATGACCTGAAAAACTTGCATTGAAAGTCTCTTTAGGTGATTCTCTAATTCTGAATATAGACTTTTTGATACCCTGAAATGAAGAAGCCATTGGAGAAGTTTCAGACACTGCCTGCTTTACTGCAAGAATGTAGTCTTTGTGAGATTCAAGATGCTGCTCTTCATCTCTCTTATTTACCACTGTTTCCTCATTTAATGGCTTCTCTGATTTTGGTAGGCTAGAAATATGTGGCAAAGAATTCTCTGAAGTAAGAAAATCTTTCTTTCTTTCATTCTCTGTGTTTAATAGGTCTTTTTCTGAATTATTTTGGTCACAAGAAGAAATATGCAATAGGGGTATTTTCTCCATCTGGGTTCCATTTAGACCTGAAAGGGTTAGTTGAGACCATTCGCAGGCCAAAGATGGTACAACTTCCTTGGAGATTTTGTCACTTCCACTCTCAAAGGGCTTCTGATTTGCTACATTTGAATCTAATGGATCAGTATCACTTGATTCCATTTCAGATACAAATGAGTACTTTTCTTTCACTTGGTTTTTAGATTTTTCACATTCATCAGCGTTTGCTTCATGGAAAATTTTTTTCCTAGTCTTGCTAGTTCTTACTTTTTGTAGATTTCCTGTTCTACATTTAGAAAAACATAATGAAAAACTATCTTCTTCAGAGGTATCTACAACTGTTTCATATACTTCATCTTCTAGGACATTTGGCATTGACTTTCCAATGTGGTCTTTGCAGCTATTTACTTTAAATGAATTCCCTAATGTTCTTCCAAATCCTATTAAAGTATAAAACAGAAGCACATTAATAACATTTTATAAGCCATATAATTTACATTATTCTCATAACCTTTCTCATAGAAAAAGTATATGTAGAATATACTAAATATTACATGTCAGTATTTAAAGGGTTATTGTGAGTACTTGGCATTTTATTTTTTGGCTAGTCACCCCTTCTCCTGTTCTCCTAGTAAAGCCTGATTCCCCTGATTCCAATGAACCTAAAGCCTTTTATTCATACAACAATCCCTAAAAATCTTTCTTTAGCAGTTCTACACAATTAAAACTCACCTAATCTTACCATATATACAATTAAATATTCTAAGACCTATCAAAACAGATGTTCCAAATCAATTTTGTGGCCGTATAAGGGTAAATCTGACTTTACATATGCATATACATACATACATGATATCACAGGCAAAAACAGATATCAAATCCTACAGTTATACAAACATACACACATACTAAGAAAAGTGCAATAATCCATGACCTGATTAGGTAAACTATGGTATATCTAAACCACATTTACTTTCTAATTAGAAAAAAAAGCTCAGATTTTGTTAATTATATATCTTACTGTCTCTGAAAATTTTCAATAGGCTTTGTTTTTGTGTCACAACCACATATTGAACAGTACTATCTTATACGGTATTTAAATACCGTCATGGAAATCAAATTAGTTTCTCTTTTTTTCCACTGAGACAGGGTCTCACTCTGTCGCCCAGGTGGGAGTGCAGTGGCACAAACACAGCTCACTGCAACCTTGACCCCCTGGGCTTAAGCGATCCTCCCACCTCAGCCACCTGAGTAGCTGGGATCACAGGCACATCAAGTTAGTTTCTACTCTCAATACTTTAAGATAAAACACTACTTCAGTAGTCAAGAAAGGAAAAGTAATGTATTTTCTCTTTAAGAAAAGAGGAGAGATCCTTCAAAGGTGCCAATTAAAAACAGTAGTTCAAGCTGGGCACGGTGGCTTATGCCCATTTGAGACCAGCTTGGCCAACATGGTGAAATGTCATCTCTACTAAAAATACAAAAAGTAGTCGGGCGTGGTAGTGCATGCTTGTAATCCCAGCTACTTGGGAAGCTGAGGCAGGAGAATCGCCTAAGCACGGGAGGCAGAGGTTGCAGTAAACTGAGATTATGGGTGACAGCGCAAGGCTCCATCTCAAAAAAAAACCCAAAACAACAACAAAAAACTGTAGTTCAACTAAACAGAGGACTTACTATGACTTGTAGCTTCTCTTTGATTTGTGTTTTCACTGTCTGTCACAGAAGGGATACATCTATCATTTTTCTTCAGACTTTTACCATGGTTAGAAAAATAGCTTTTCACATTCTGCAAAAAGTATAGTTTAAAAATCACTAGTATAAAAACTCTCAATGCAAATATAGTAGTAGTCCCCCCTTATCCATGGTTTCACTTTTGGTGATTTCAGTTACCTGCAATCAACCTAGGTCCAAAAATTTTTAATGGAAAATTCCAGAAGCAAGCAATTAATAAGTTTTAAATTGTGTGCCATCCTGAGTAGTGTGATGAAATCTTGCACCATTACGATGTGGAAATCTTAGGAAAGGAAAATGGAAATGGAGAAAAAAAACTTGCACCATCTTGCTCCATCCCACTTGGGACATGAATCATCCCTTTGTCCAGCGATAGTATCCAGGCTGTCTATGGGACTCACCTGTTAGTCACTTAGTAGTCTTGGTTATCAGATCGGCTATTGTGGTACCACAGTGCTTGTGTTCAAGTCACCCTTATTTTACTTAACAATGGCCCCAAAGCACAAGTGTAATGATGCTGGCAATTCAAATATGCCAGAAAGAAGCCATAAAGTGCTTCCTTTAATTGAAACAGTGAAAGTTCTCGACGTAAGGAAAGAAAAAATGTACTGCAAAATCTATAGTAAGAACAAATCTATCTGTGAGATTGTAAAGGAGGAAGACATATGAGCTGGTTTTCCTGTCACAGCTCAAACTGCAAAAGTTATGGCCACACAGTGCACCATAGAAATAAAAAAGGTATTACATTTGTGGGTAGAAAACATGAACAGATTGTTTTGATTGACAGCTACACATTATGCCAGAAAGCATAGAGCCTATACGAAAACTTCGGCAAGGGATCTCCTGAAACAAATGATACCAAGCCATTTACTGCAAGTAAGGGAATGTTACACAGATTCAAGAATAGGTTTGGACTGAAAAATATAAAAATTTTTATTTTTATATTCATCTGCTGATGAAGCTGCTGCCACACGAGTACAGAACAATAAGGTATTTTGAGACAGAGAGACAAAACATTCACATAACTTTTATTACGGTATTTTGTTATAATTGTTCTATTTTATTATTAGTTCTTGTTAATCTCTTACTGTGCCTAATTTATGAATTAAACTTTATCACAGGGTACGTGCTTATAGAAAAAAAGATTATAGGTATATATACATAAATACTACACATATTTTTAATATACGTACAGGGTTCGGTACTATCTAAGGTTTCAGGCATTCACTGGGGGATACTGGAATGTATACCCCATGAATAAGACGGGACTACTGTATATATTGTATATATGCAACTTAAACAGAGACAGCAGAGTTTCACAGAAAGGTAAAATCACATATAGCATCAGGTTTAGAGACTTTCTCAAAGGCTTAGATAAATTACAGATTAGGAAATTAAAAATGTTAAGATAAATAATTTAACAAGGCATTCCAAAATTGTTAGCAGTTTCAACAGTCTAATCAATTTGTCACATTTACTTACAGCAGTAGTATCATGAGGAAATAGAGTTTCAGATGCTTCCTCATTTCTGACTGCAAGACAAAAATTTATGTGTATTGTATATTATCACTAGAATGCAAAAACTCATTTTTTGTCAGACATCAAAAAGCACATCTACTATTTGATTACATGACACATTTGAAACAAAATGAATTGATTCAAGTACTCAAGTATAGTAACTAGAAAGGTCAGTCAACACAGTGAATAAACTATACTTCCTTCCTTCGTACTACTCACAAGGTGGTAAGATATGGCTTAGTGATCATTACTTTATGGTAATACTGTCCACAATGAATTGGAAAATCAGATGATGTTGTGAGGTTATGACTTAAAAGCTAAAGCTTGGAGACTTTAGCATTCATTTAGATAATATTACAGCCTAAAGGCATACTGTATGTTAAACACGTCTTTTCAAAACGATTTTATCCATATTATTTCATCTAAGCAACAGAATAGGGTTTACTCCCAGCTAAAGACGAATCAAAATAGAATGTTATTTTGCTAGAATAAACAAAATATAATACTGGTTTGGGAATAAATTAAGCTCGGGCTTTGAGTACAACCTAGTTATACATACACACACACACACACACACACACACTTTATGACTGCACACATACATGGGCACACAACGGTCAAGTAAAAACGTTTTACAAAACAAACTTTACTGTGTGTAGGACTTCTGGATAAAATACAAGACACCTCATTAAATTTGAATTTCAGATAAACAACGAAGAATTTTTTAGTGTTAAGTATGTCTCAAAATTATTCGCTGTTAATCTGAAGTCTAAATTTAACTAGGTATACTGTATTTTTTATTTTCTAAACCCTAACTACGTGATGTACTCAGATTTTCATTACATTTAACAAGAGCAGATATGACTCACAAAATAAGTTTCACAACTATTAATAGGTCATAATCTGCAAATTGAGAAACAATGATCTGGCCCAGTATCTTCTTAGAAAAAAAAATGTGGCTAAGACGGGCAGATCACTTGAGGTCAGGAGTTTGAGACCACACTGGCCAACCCGGTGAAACTCCCTCTCCACTAAAAATACAAAAATTAGTTGGGTGTGGTGGTGGGTGCCTGTAATCCCAGTGGCACCACTGAACTCCAGCTTGAGCAACAGAGCGAGACTCTGCCTCAAAACAAAAAAAAAAAAGAAAAAGAATGTTAATGAATACTTACTTTTTTTCCATTATTCAATCTTTCATCCTTTGCCTATAAACTGTGATGCGTTTGTTTAGATGAACTTCCGAATACTTGTTTGTACTATAATCATATTTATTTACAGATATTTATTTAAACTTATATGTTTATTATCTCATAAAAATAAAAAAGAATGGTCACAGGTGGGTGTGGTGGCTGCTTGAGCTCAGGAATTTGAGACAAGTGTGGGCAACATGGCAGGGCCCACCTTTACAAAAAATACAAAAATTTAGCCAGGACTGGTAGTACACTGGTGGCATGGTACCTGTAGTCCCAGATACTTGGAAGGCTAAGAGGTAGAAAGATTAATTGCGCCTGGGAGGTTGAGGCTGCAGTGAACTGCGACTATGCCACTGCACTCCAGCCTGGGCAACAGAGAAGAACCTTGTCTCAATTTAAAAAAAAAAAAGTCACAACTTTTTCAAATACTAAGTCATGATTAGCCAAATCTCAGCTACTCTGAGATTTTTAAGTAGTTTTATAACAGGAAGTATTTTTTTTTTTTTTGAGACGGAGTCTCGCTCTGTCGCACAATAAGTAGTTTTATAACAGGAAGTTTGTTTTTTTTTTGAGATGGAGTCTTGCACTGTCGCACAGGCTGGAGTGCAATGGCGTGATCTCAGATCACTACAAGATTCGCCTCCTGGGTTCACACCATCCTCCTGCCTCAGCCTCCTCGGTAGCTGGGACTACAGGTGTCTGCTACCACGCCCAGCTAATTTTTTCTATTTTTAGTAGAGATGGGGTTTCACCATGTTAGCCAGGATGGTCTCGATCACCTGACCTCGTGATCCTCCTGTCTCAGCCTCCCCGTCACCCAGGCTGGAGTGCAGTGGCACAATCTCAGCTCACTGCAACCTCTGCCTCCCGGGTTCAAGCAATTCTCTTGCCTCAGCCCCCAAGTAGCTGGGATTACGGGTGTGTTCTACCACGCCTGGCTAATTTTTGTATTTTTAATAGAGACAGGGTTTCACCACGTTGTACAGGCTGGTCTCAAACTCCTGGCTTCATGTGATCTGCCCTTCTCAGCCTCCCAAAGTGTTGGTATCACAGGCGTGAGCCACTGCAACCAGCCTACAATAGGAAATATTTCTAGATCCTAGTAACAGACACTATGGTGAGACTGCAAATAGTTTACAGTTCAATGAATGGATAAATTAAATATTGCAGTTTATCACATAGTTGTGTAATTTACACTTGTGGAATTTAAGACCTCAACTCAGTACTACTGGCAATACAGACTTTAGAACACATTTAAGTAGAGAAAACAAAAGCTTATTTAATGCTGCTTTAATGCCCTAATTACCACAATCATCTGTAAAAAAAAAAAAAAAATCAGTCACACCAAATACTGCCTCTTAAATGCTTGTATGGGCCAGTAAAGGAATATTTGTAAGCTATTCTACATTAATCACATCGTACTAAAACATAATGCTTGACCCCGGTGGACAGACTACCACTTAATGTATTTGTATTTATCCCAATCTACACTTAATAGAATAAAATTATTGTCAACTACTAACACAATTATCAAAGACATTATCTAATATTTTCTTTTCATATTTTCTTTTAAACAGAAGTATTAGAGATGACAATTATCAACCTCCTCTGCTCTTTCTTGTAAATATACATTTGCTATTATTACCTATGAGCACAGTAGAACTAAGGGTGGGTGGTGTAGCTAAAGAACTTGACCAAGACATATCAGGATCCACCTCAGCTCCCAGACTTTCAGAAATATGTTTTGGAGTCTGACGACCCTGGGAGGAAATAAAAGAATTTATTTTTTTACAGAAATGCCCTGATCATTAAGGATATTATTTTTTCATTCACTTTTTATTTCACTTATTGTTTACTGAATGCCTATATGAGGAAGAATGCTAGGTACAGATTTGTAAATCTCAGGGGAAAGGTAAAACGCTATTGTCAAATTCTCAATTACTAAGTCATAAAAATAAACCAGGTAGAATATTTACCTTCACAAACTTTGGTGTATGAAACAAACTCCCACATACCACTGGGGGTAAAAAAGGGGAAAATTGTTAAGTTTTAATTTTATTAACATTTCTTAGTATTCTAAGAATAAAAAGCATTGTTTTTAATCATACCTGACTTATTTCTTTGTGGTGTTACATGCGTACACTGTAGAACAACAGGACTAAAATAAAACAAAGCAAATTCCTTAGGTTATTTTAAAAAAACTGGCAAAAACTAGTTTATCTTATTTTTAAAAGAAGATTCTCATTCATATAAATTGTTGGAATAGTACTTTTAGATATTTTATATTACTTTTTAAAAAGTAAATCTCTCATGAAGCATTAAATAATCACCAAGTGATGTTTAAAATGCCAACATATATATACTCACAAATTTCAGCTGCTGGAAACTGTATATTTTAAACTCAAAACTTTGGTAAAGTAGGCCGGGCACAGTGGCTCACGCCTGTAATCCCAGCACTTTCAGAGGCCAAGGTGGGTGGATCACGAGGTCAGGAGATTGAGACCATCCTGGCTAACATGGTGAAACCCCATCTCTACTAAAAACACAAAAAATTAGCCAAGTGTGGTGGCAGGCGCCTGTGGTCCCAGCTACTTGGGAGGCTGAGGCAGGAGAATGACGTGAACTCGGGAGGCAGAGCTTGCAGTGAGCAGAGATTGCACCACTGTACTCCAGCCTGGGTGACAGAGACAGACTCTGTCTCAAAAAAAAAAAAAAAAAAAAAAATTGTAAAGTAAATCATATTCTCTCCAAAGATGAAAAGTACACAATTTATTTTAAATTGATAATTCAAGGACGGACTTACTGCTTTTCACAACTGTTATGTTACTTAAAAAAAATCACAGAATATACAGAAAACCAGCCAACTCAACATCACAAGAACAACTTGCATGTTTCTAACATAAAAATTATTCTATTAAAAGACTCAACCTAAAAGATTATTTTAAAATATAAGATCTTCCACCAGGCTCTTAGCCAAAATATTAGCATAAAAATCAGATTCATCTTCATAAAACAAATATACGTAGGGAAATGTTACATTTAAATATTTTAATATAATCGCTTCATCATACCTTTCACTAAGACAGGAATTTAGAAGTGGACCGGTCACATCATCTGCTTGATGCATTTCAGCTTTCACTGTGCGAAGACTTTTATGTCTACTACTGGGAACATTCCTTCCTGAAACAGTACAATAATTCAGTGAGAATGTATATACTCTGGATTATAAATTTTCATTCTTTGGAAGTGTTTAAAAACAAAAAGTCTTATCTATACTGGGAAGAAGAATGTGTAGGGAGTTGTCAGAAGAGGTTTTTCCGTTTGCTGATTAACTCCCAAAAAGAATGTCCCAAGCACAGTGGTTTATAACCCCAGGGCTGGCCGGGCGCAGTGGCTCACGCCTGTAATCCCAGCACTTTGGGAGGCTGAGACAGGTGGATCATGAGGTCAGGAGATCGAGACCATCTGGGCTAACACAGTGAAACCCCGTCTTCACTAAAAATACAAAAAAATTAGCCAGGCGTGGTGGTGGGCACCTGTAGTCCCAGCTACTTGGGAGGCTGAGGCAGGAGAATGGCATGAACCCGGGAGGTGGAGCTTGCAGTGAGCCGAGATAGCGCCACTGCACTCCAGCCTGGATGACAGAGGAAGACTCTGTCTCAAAATAATAATCATCATCATCATCATCATCATCTTCCCAGGGCTTTCAGAGACTGAGGTGGGAGGATTGCTTGAAGTAGGAGTTCAACACTGAACCCAGGAGCTTGAGCTATGGTTCATGCCACTGTATTCCAGCCTGGGAAGAAAGCAACATCTCATCTCTTTAAACAAAAAAAGAAAGAAAGAGAAAAAAGGAATAAGGGAAAAGACATTTACTGAAAGCCTACCAATGTACCAGATCTGACCATATCATTTCTGCTAAAAAACCTTTCAAGATCTTACTTTTCAAGATCGAGTTAAACTCCATAGTATCAAGGCCTTTCACAATTTACTTATTTTCTTCATTTTTAATTTTTGTAGGTACATAAGAAATACATATATTTATATGACAATTTACTTAATTTTCATGATGCCATTCTTTTACAGTCTTTTTATCCATACCCAACCATGTGCATATCCTGAAAGAATGCTTTCTTTAATCTCTAGGACTTTGTACAAGCTGTTTCCCCTTCTTTGTTTCTCTTGACCTGGAACAACTCTTTCAGGCTTCCATTTAGAAACTACCTCCTCCAGAAAGCTTTAGTGATCCCTAAGGTAAGATTATGTGTTTGCCCCTCCTACGTGTTCCCTGAAGAGTTTATCATACACTGTTCTTTTCCCCCCATCAGGCTGTGAGCAATCTGAGGCAGAGATTTTGTCATTTATCACTGTATCCCTAGCAACTAAAAAATGTCTGATATGTTAGTTACTCCTGAAATATTGACTGGAAGAATAAATTGGATATAATTAGACAAAGTGAGTTGCAGACAGTAATAATTTCTATTCTTATTGAACACATCTATTTTCTAAGAAAATAATGTTCAGAGTTTCTAAAGCTATAGGTGAAATCCAATTTACAGTTTTTCAATATTTCTATTTTCTGTATTAAAGTACATTATATTTGACTCTCCAGGGCATTAAGTACTCATACGCTTCCAATAGTTGAAGGTAACTGCAAATTTGGCACCTGAGGCACTTATTATTACTCTTAGAAAATAGTTGCTTTGGTTGGTCCTATAATCTCTAACTTAGCTTTTGAGAAAAATAAGCTCTATCAATGTTACTAAAATAACACGAAGACCAAATATAAAACTATTTGTAGCAGCATAAATGTCTCATTATATTCTCATTTTTCAAGTTAACATGGACTAGACATAATCATTAATAAAGCAAATGTATAATTTAAAAACCCCACTTCAACAAAATATCCCACGTCCTTCTCTAATGAGATTTTTAATTAAAGATACTAAAAAGTAGCTAATTCTTGAAAGGAAATTGATTTTAAAAAATAAAAAAAATGAGATACCACTACACACTTATTAGAATGGCTAGAATTCAAAACACTGACACACCAAATGTTGGTGAGGATGTGAGCAACAAGAACTCTCATTCACTGCTGGTGGGAATACAAAATGGAACAGCTACTTTGGAAGACAGCTTGTAGTTTCTCATAAAACTAAACATACTCTTACTATATGATCCCACAGTCGTGCTCTTTGGTGTGAACCAAAATGAGGTGAAAATATGTTCACACAAAAACCTGTTTGTGAATGTTTATACCAGCATTATTCATAATTGCCAAAATTTGGAAGCAGCCAAGATGTCCTTCAATAGATGAATGGATAAACAAGCTGTGGTACATCAATATGATGGAGTATTATTCAGCATGAAATCATTAAAAGACATGGAAGAACTTAAACACATATTGCTGTTGGGAACAGGCCCCCAAATCTGGCCATAAACTGGCCCCAAAACTGGCCATAAACAAAATCTCTGCAGCACTGTGACATGTTCCTGATGGCCATGACACCTACGCTGGAAGGTTGTGCATTTACTGGAATGAGGGCAAGGAACACCTGGCCCGCCCAGGGCGGAAAACTGCTAAAGGCATTCTTAAACCACAGACAATAGCATGAAAGATCTGTGCCTTAAGGACATGCTCCTGCTGCAGATAACTAGCCAGACCCATCCCTTTACTTCGGCCCATCCCTTTATTTCCCCCAAGGAATACTTTTAGTTAATCTATAATCTATAGAAACAATGCTTATCACTAGCTTGCTGTCAATAAATGTGTAGGTAAATCTGTGTTCAGGCTCTCAGCTCTGAAGGCTGCTGAGACCCCTGATTTCCCACTCCACACTGCTCTATTTCTGTGTGTGTGTCTTTAATTCCTCTAGCACCGCTGAGTTAGGGTCTCTACAATGGAGCCGGTCTCAGCATATTCCTAAGTGAAAGAAGCCAGTCTGAAAATGCTATATTCTGTATGATTGCAACTACATGACATTCTGGAAAAGGCAAAACTACACAGACAGTAAAAAGATCAGTGGCTGCCAGGGGCTCAGGAGGAAGGATGGGTGAGCAAGTGGAACTCAAGAGATTTTTAGGGCAGCAAAACTATTCGGTATAATGCCATAATGGTAGATATATGACATTATACGTTTGTCAAAATCCGTAGAACCATACAAAGGGTGAACTCTAATGTAAACTAAGGAGTTCAGTTAATAATAACACATCCATTTTAGTTCAACAATGAAAAGAAACCTTGCTATTAAAAAAAAAAAAGTTAAAAAAATGAACTAGGTAAAAAAAAGTTAATTACCAAATAAACATTTCACAAATAACCTGAAGATCTCATTAATAAGCTGAAGAATGGTAAGAGAAATGCGTATGATTTAATGCAAAACGAAGGACTGCTGAGAGGCAGAAACAGCACAATTCCTCATAGAACTTCAGCAATAATTTAAAAAAAAATAATATATTACATGTCAGAACTGAACAAAGCCGGTTGAAAAGCACAGTTTAAGTCTATTACTCTTACTTTTCAATACTGAATCTCAAGTAAATTTAAAAGCAAAAGGTCTCAAGAGACTAGTCAGCAGATTTATGTATTATAGACTTCAAAAAGTTAACTCCTTTGCAGGGAGTTGAGAGTGGCCTTATTAATTCCTTACTATCCTTCCTTGGTTATAGATCAATTCTAGCAGGTTATAATTAAAAACTTAGCCATCTGACCTTAGGTATATCTTTCAAGATTCAGCAAAAACTGCTTCATGGAGCTTTTTCTGACCAACTAGAGAGACGGCTGTTCACTTTTCATGCACTTAGTACATGCTCTTATATCACACTAGTATATTTATTGTTATGGAGGCAACCAAGATGTGCTTACAAGACTGAGTACTTAGATGTGTTTACAAGACATGCTTACAAGACTGAGTACTTAGAGGTCAAAGGACATCTTATTCACATTTGTATCCTTAATGCCGAGCAGGTTGCCAGGCACAAGTAAGCAGTAAGTATTTGCTGAATGGATGACTCCCTTATCCATTTCTATGACTGTTACTACTGTGTTCTAACTATGCTTTGCCCTGTCATTTGTTCCTTTTTTTGAATCCTCCATATCTAGACTACTGTCGAGTCCTACAGTTTTTTGTTTTTTGTTTTTTTGAGATGGAGTCTCGCTCTGTCACCCAGGCTGGAGTGCAGTGGCGTGATCTCGGCTCACTGCAAGCTCCGCCTCCTGGGTTCACGTCATTCTCCTGCCTCAGCCTCCCGAGTAGCTGGGACTACAGGTGCCCACCACCACACCTGGCTAATTTTTTGTATTTTTAGTAGAGTCAGGGTTTCATCCTGTTAGCCAGGATGGTCTTGATCTCCTGACCTCGTGATCTGCCCGCCTCGGCCTCCCAAAGTGCTGGGATTACAGGCGTGAGCCACCGCGCCCGGCCGAGTCCTATAGTTTTATCTCCCACATCTACGTTCACTGTTATTACTGTAATTCAGACACTTGTCTCTATCACCTAGACCATTACACATCCCCTAACTGATCTGCCTAACTCCAGCCTTTCTTTTCTATAGGGATCATTCAGGTAGTTTAAAATGTAGATTCATAGGCATCATTTCCAGAAATCATAAATCAAGAGATTCAGAGTGGGGCCTGGAATCTGCCCTTTCAACGAGCACTCTAGAAGATTCTAATGGCACAGGCATGACATTTTGAAAAATGTTATCTCCAAAGACTGCTGTTTGATCATTAGGCTTTCTAAAGCAAATAATACCAGTACTCTGCAAATGTTTACTGAATCCTATGTATACTTGGTATCCAATAACATACATGAAAATATTTGCCCATTACCTATATTCTCTTTGTATATGCACTCCCTATTGCCATGAATTTCTTTCAAAGCATTGCTTATGTATGTCTCCTTCACTAGAAGCTCAATGAGAGCAGACAGGAAGTATTTCTCAGAAGCAGAAATAAGCCAAAATCGGAAAGATGAGCACGCAAATTAGCTAGACAAAAAAATAGGGAAGAAGAAGGTAAGTTGTGGGTAGAGGTAACAGTATGTATAAAGAGCCAGAGAGCATGGTGGTTTTGAAAATGAAAAGAAATTCAGTAGGAATGAGTGGTAAATGAAGATAGGTGAGGGGATGAATATGGCAAGCTGAGCCAAGAGTGTAAATCAGGGGCCTGATCACAAAGGAACTTGAAAGTCATATCAAGTTTAGATTTTGCTATAAGGACAAAGGGAGGTGATCAAAGGTTTGACACAATAAGTAGCATGATCAAATTTGCATGTGATTTCTCTGCTCAACAACCAACCAAATAAATTCAATTTCTTTAGCTTGGCATTCAATGCCTGTCTTTAGTCTGCCTTTTTGCCTTGTTTATTGGTCCCTTTCAGACACAAAACAACCAAAGTCAACCTGAATTACTTGCTATTTCCTGAACAAACTACATATTCTTCCTCATGTTGTTCCCTCTGCCTAGAACATTATCACTCTACCACATCTTCAAATTTCTTAATCTCACCTATCCTTCAAGGTTCAGCTCAAAGGAATAATTGCCTAACTCTGCCCAATACTATTTGCTTTTTCTTCTCAACTATCATTATATTTTTTTATATTTTTCTCTTGGCACATACTACATTCAACCTTACACTATACTTTATCTGTGTACTCTTTGTTCCCCTTACTACAGATTAATACTCTGAAGAAAAGGGAAAGCTCATTACTTATGTCAAGTAGGTAATAATTATTTGAATGACTGAATGTATAATCTTATCACATAATTGCTTAGAAACATGCAGCACCTACGCCAGGGAAACTCCTCTCAAATCATGATACTTACAGTATATTGGTAAAATAATCTCTGTTCTCTCCGATAGCCTGAAGAAATATAGTTTAATTAACAGCAAAACAAGTCCTAGGTGTTTTTGACAGAAGAAAGACATAATTCAGCAAATCTCAGTTAGCAAACTTATCAAAGGAGGGATGAAAAAGAACATTTACTATGTACCTACATTATTTAATTTAATCCAAAGCTATGAGACATTATTGTCATCGTCTCCATTTTTCGAGTGAGGAAAGTGAGGCCAGAGATTGATTTGCCCAGCATGATACAACTAATCAATGAGCTAAGATTTTAACACAGGTTTGCCTGAATTCCTATAGTTCTCCCCAGTCTACCATATCGCATTACTTACCTAAGTCTAATCTGAATGTATCTAATTCTTTTACAGGAGATTGGTACGGTGGCAGAGTCAGCTCTCGCTCTTTGAATATTATTGGAGTTGAAGCCAGCTGATTATAAGAGGGTTTCCTTTGTGGAGTTTTAAATAGGTTTGGTTCATAATTGTTGTTTTTATGTTCAGAGTCTTCTGCAGGTTCAGAATTATAGGGCGCAGCTTCTGAAGAAAGTTCTTCAAACCAATTAAGACTTATTGGTCCTAAATCTATTAAAAGAAAAAAAAATCCCACCTTAGTTTTAACCAGTGACAGACAAATTTATGACCCAGAACAGTTAAAGATCGTAATAAGGAAAAAAATGCTTAAGATCTTGACTATGGATTACTTTCGTTAAGGCATATTAATTAAACAAGATCATTAATCCATTCTCTTGCGAATCTATAGAAAGGTGTAACAAGAGTTCACAAAAGTGACAAGATGGCATTTAACTATATTATTAAAAGCTTATATATTAGTTTTTATTTTCATTTAATTAAATTTTATTTTCTTATTATTCACGGTTCGGAATTAAAAACTATTCACATTAAGAATACATGCCACAGATAAAATTCGGCCAGGTGCGGTGGCTCACACCTGTAATTCCAACACTTTGGGAGGCCAAGGTGGGCGGATCACAAGGTCAGAAGATCGAGACCAACCTTGCTAACACATTGAAACTCCGTCTTTACTAAAAATACAAAAAATTAGCCGGGTGTGGTGGCAGGCGCCTGTAGTCCCAGCCACTAGGGAGGCTGAGGCAGGAGAATGGCGTGAACCCGGGAGGCGGAGCTTGCACTGAGCCGAGATCACGTCACTGCACTCCAGCCTGGGCAACAGAGCAACACTCCGTCTCAAAAAAGAAAAAAAAAAAAGAATACATTCCACAGATAAAATTCAAATAATTCTGAAGAGTACACAAGATGTGGCAAATCTACGGGTATGAGGCACATGTGGACTCTCACATAACATGGGAATTCTCTCTTAAAGGGAAATGACAAATTTGTATTATGAGCTATCCACCCTCTACCATTACAGTTCCAAACTACTTTCATAATAACACTATGGAATCATTTCCCCTTTTCATGATGTTGACATTTGTATCAACAGTGCAAAGATGATGCTAGATAAAACTGCTGGCATATTTGCATGAGTTACAGCCGTGGCACCAAACTAACACTAGTAGTCATTATATTCCTTACCACTGTGTGTCCTTATTAAAAAAAATAATAATGGGCTGGGCGCGGTGGCTCAAGCCTGTAATCCCAGCACTTTGGGAGGCCGAGATGGGCGGATCACGAGGTCAGGAGATCGAGACCATCCTGGCTGACACGGTGAAACCCCGTCTCTACTGAAAAAATACAAAAAACTAGCCGGGCGAGGTGGCGGGCGCCTGTAGTCCCAGCTGCTCCGGAGGCTGAGGCAGGAGAATGGCGTAAGCCCAGGAGGCGGAGCTTGCAGTGAGCTGAGATCCTGCCACTGCACTCCAGCCTGGGCGACAGAGTGAGACTCCGTTTCAAAAAAAAAAAAAATAATAATAATGATGCCAGTTTAACATAAGAATGTCCTAATGAAGCAGTAAAAATTAATTTTAAAGCTCAATGCTTTAGCACTTCTTTTAATAATCTGACAAAATAGGAAGCATACATAAAGCATTTCTGCATGTTAAAGTACAATAGTGTCTAGAAAAGCACTCATGTATTGAGCTGTGATCTGAACAAGCAATTTTTTCAATGAAAAGTCATTTTTACTTGAAAGAACGGCTGACAAAGTAAGTTATTTCAACTTAAATAATTTGGTAGACATTTTCTCACAAATCAATGAAGTGAGCTTGTTGCTGCAAGGAAATCAGAGTTTCAAATGAAAATTAGAATTTCCAGTGGCTCATTTCTACCCAATCTTAAAAGACTGTTCTGAGATCCACGGTGATGTTAATGAATGTCATTTTTAAAATACTGTTTAATGCAATGTATTAATATTTGGAAACTTTGTATAATTCAGAATGCCACTATCTTCCAAATAATCACTGCACGATGTTGCACCATGGAAAGACCTATGGTATATCTATTAGATCTTTGAAAAATCTATGCAAAGTACAAGGAAAAATACCAAGGAAGACTATTAAAATATTCCTTTTTTCAACTATCTAGCTGTGTGAGGTTAATTTTTTTCATATACTTCTTCCAAAATAACAGATTTGACTCAGATAAGTGAATCCAGCTATCTCTATTTAGCCAGACATTAAAGAGAACTGCAAAAACGTAAAAATTATTCCACTCACTTGTTTTCAAAAAGTTATTTTTCCTAAGAATATTGTGATAATATGCAATGGGTTAGCTTTCATTATTTTCAAGTAAATTAATAACTTTCAGTTCTTAGTTTTTTTTTTTTTTTTTTTAAACAGAGTCACACTATGTGGCCAGGCTGGAGTGCAGTGGCCAGATCTTGGCTCACTGCAACCTCCGCCTCAGGGGTTCAAGCGATTCTCCTGCCTCTGCCTCCTGAGTAGCTGGGATTATAGGCACGAGCCACCACGCCCAGCAAATTTTTTTGTATTTTTAGTAGAGACAGGATTTCACCATATTGGCCAGGCTGGTCTTGAACTCCTGGCCTCAAGTGATCCGCCCACCTCGGCCTCACAAAGTGCTGGGATTACAGGCGTGAGCCACCGTGCCCGGCCCTAAATTCTTAGTTTTAAATTTCTAATATGGTAAGCTACATAAACAAAAGGACTCCGGGGGTCCTAGATCATTTTTAAGAGTATAAAGAGTACTGAAACCAAAAACTTAGATAACTTCTGCCATAAAGTAACATTAATGCTTCTGATTTATTGGTAATTCTTCCTACTGCTAGTCAAGGGGCCAGTTTCCTCTTTATCCACTAGAGGCTCTATATTTATCATCTGGTTGACCTGCAAACGATGATTATGTTGTTAACTGGATTTATGCATACATAAGGAACAGTTTATGGTTCTAAGCAAAACTGTGACGTATTGGGTTTTTAGCAAGCATTTTTTAGAAAACAATTTCTTGGTGTAATTTATAAAGTTACATAAAAATTTTCAATACCTGCTTTGTTGCAGCGTGTCTTAAAAATTTCAAAAAATGTTGGCCTCTCTTTGGATCCAATAGACATTTTTACCTACAATATTCCTCCAACGCCTGGTAAATAAGTCTGCAAAACAGAAGACCAAAATGCACTTACACAGGGATGCATCCCTTAATATGTGACCGAGGTAAAAATCAGAAGCGCTGGAAAATTTATCTGAATTGTAATTCAGTCCCAGCTCCTGGAACGATAACAGCTTACTGTGAGGTTGGGGACATTTTACAGTTGTGCTGTCCAAACAGGTGCCACTAGCCACATGAAGCACTCGAAACGTGGCTAGTGCGACTACAGAAGAGGATTTTCATACGATTTAGTTTCAATCACGCTAAGCAGCGACGCGTAGCTAGTGGGGACAGAGGGCTCCTGTTAGACAACAACGCCGCCTGATAATTCCCGTCAGCCTGTCTTCGGAATACAGCGACTACCGGGGGCTTGAGTAAGGCGGATGCAGGGTGCCCAGCCGCTGTAAAACACTTTCCTCAAACAGCAATATTCCGTTAAAGTGATCGTGTTTCCAATTAAAGAAATTTCAGATGGCGATATCTGGGACAGCTGGGAGGGAGGTAAGCCTTTGAGTGCAAGGCGGAACCCAAAGGCCGGGCTGGAGGCGGGAAACGGAGACCCAGGGAAGGGACGGGGCTCGAATTTGGCGAAAACTTGCCTTCGGGACAAGGACCTTTCCCTCAGGCATGAGTGGGGGTTGGCAGAGACAAAAGGGCAAGAGGCCGCGGCTGCGACCCGGGGCGTGAGGCGCTCCCCCGCCACGCTGGACTGGGACTGCGGAAGACGCGCCCGTCTCCACCTCCCCTCCCCCACCACTAACCCGCTCCAGAGGTGCAGCTCTTTTTTGGCCGGAGTAGACTGACAAAAACCGTGCCGGTCCCAAATCTGTCCGCTCAGGCTTCTCCCGGCGGCGACCCACCGCCGCAAAAGAGACCCGAGGCGCAGCAGAGCCACAGCAGTTCCACCTCTGCCGCCTGATTTCAGAAGCTCGCGCCACAAGCCCGCGCTGGCCACGTGACGCCGTGACGCGGCACGCAGCACACGCACCACCCGGAAGTCAGGCCTGGCTGGGCCGCGCGGGTGTTTCTCAGTGTGGCGAAAGTTAATTCCTTGTCAGGCATCACAGCCGTCAGTATCGGACCGATCAAAGCGGGAGCTGGAGTGTGTGTTCTCTTCTCGCTGACCCTTAAGAGTCCCAGACCACCCTGCTTGGAGGGGCCGCCCCTATGCCTACTCCAAGTCCCCCATCCCTTTCTTTTTGCTCTAGGTCATGTTTGGGTGGGCGCCTTCGGCACACGACCTGGGACCTTTGAAAGACCTTTGTTCTGACCTTAAAAGAGATGTTCTCTCAAGACCTGTTCCCTAAAGCCAGCCAATCTTACAAAAGCTTACAGTGGTCGGTGTGTGGTTGCGGATGACTTCACTTCGTGGTAGTGGGCGGGGCTGTTATTTGAAATCAGATTTTAGTTCCTGTAGCTGTGCTGCTATTGGGTAGCAGGTGTTCAAGACTTCCAAGCTTGAAAAATTGTGAAACCCATCTTAACTCGCTCATGAAGTGTTAGGTACCTCGCTCCGCAGGCCTTGGTAGTATCTTTTGCATTCTTTTTTTTTTTTTTTTTTTTTTTTTGAGACGGAGTTTCGCTCTTGCTGCCCAGGCAGGAGTGCAGTGGCGCGATCTGGGCTCACCGCAACTGCCGCCTGTCGGGATCAAGCGATTCTCCTGCCTCAGCCTCCCGAGCAGCTGGGACTACAGGCATGCGCCACCACGCCCGGCTAATTTTGTATTTTTAGTAGAGACTGGGTTTCTCCATGTTGGTCAGGCTGGTCTCGAACTCCCGACCTCAGGTGATCCGCCTGCCTCGGCCTCCCAAACCGCTGGGATTACAGGCGTGAGCTACTGCGCCCCCCCATCTTTTGGATTCTTAGGATTCGGATCACCTGTCTTCCTCGCAGGCTGAACTGGAAGACCTGACTTGATCTCTGAATTCGTTGGTTCTGTAACATGCCTAATACAAGGCTGAATAGGGTTTGTTGTAAGACCTACAAAGCCTTCAAATGGATTCAGTAAGTGAGAGTTGCTCCTATGGGGGCTTTGCTGCTTCCAGAAGGTGCTTGAGCAGTAAACAGAAGCAACCTTGGATTAGAAAAAGGATGGGCTCCACTTGGTTCCTTAAGGACCATTTTAGTTTGATAATCAGTAATCCTTAGCTGTAGCAGGAGGCCTTACTAATGCAGATAGATTCTAAAGCTTTTGCTCTAAGTCTAATTCGCAAAGAAATACGTCTGTGAGCCTTACTAATAACAGCTACCACTTACCGAACATTTTATGAGTTAGGCATTCTGCTTTGGGTTTTCAAGCAATACCGTGTTTAATCTTACAATAATCCTATAAATCAGTCAGTATTTGTCAGACGAGAATGCTGAATCAAGTAGTTAAGTAATGTGCCTGGTAGTAAGGCCCAGGTTTGAATTCTAGTCTGTTTGACTTCATACACTTAACTAACCTGTGATTTATTCACCCTATAAATCAGAACAATTTGCTTTGTCCCCTTTTTTGGGGGGAAGGGTGTCTCACTAGGAGTGGGCTAGTGAGAACCCGTGGCGTTTCACACAAGTCTCAGAAATACATTTTCTCTCATTATATACACCCCCCCATACCTTTATGTTTCTTGTTCTCTTTGTACCAGGGACTTGCCACTCATTAGCTCTACCATAATAGTTTCTTACTTATTATCTTCTAGTGCAGCTGCTCAATGTACTATTTGTATTCAATTTACAATATGCTTTAATTTTTATTAAAAACATTATTTCCGGCTGGGCATGGTGGCTCGCGCCTGTAATTACAGCACTTTGGGAGGCTGAGGTGGACAGATCACCTGAGGTCAGGAGTTCAAGACCAACCTGGCCAACATGATGAAACCCCATCTCTACTAAAAATACAAAAAATTCACTGGGTGTGGTGGCATGTGCCTGTAATCCCAGCTGCTCGGGAGGCTGAGATGGGAGAATCGCTTGAACCCAGGAGGTGGAGATTGCAGTGAGCCGAGATCATGTCACTGCACTCCCGCCTGGGAGACAGAGTGAGGAGACTCCATTTCAAACAAGCAAACAAACAAAAACCCCAAAAACCATTATTTCCTAAAAGTTGTATATATTTAATGTGCACGACATGATATTTTGATATATGTTCATAGTGAGATGATTACTACAGTCAAGCAATTAACATATCCATCTCTTCACATAATTACCTTTCTTTTGTGTGTGGTGAGAGGACCTGAAATCTCTCTTTGAAATTTTCCAGTATAAAATACAGTACCATAGTCATTATGCTGTAAATTAGATCTCTAGACTCATTCATTCTACCTAACTGTAACATTTTAGGCTCTGATCAGTCTCTCTCCATCCCTCCCAACTTCCTGTCCCTGGTAACCACCCTTCTACTTTCTGCTTCTATGTATTTGACTTTTTCAGATTCCACATATCAGTGAGTTTATGCAGTAGTTTTCTATCTGGCTTATTTCACTTAGCATAATGTCCCCCAGTTTCACCCATGTTGTTGCAAATGGCAGGATCTCCTGTTTTTGTTTGTTTGTTTGTTTGTTTTTTGAGATGGAGTCTTGCTCTCTCTGTTGCCCAGACTGGAGTGCAGTGGCGTGGTCTCAGCTCACTGCAACCTTCGCCTCCCGGGTTCAGGCAATTCTCCAGCCTCAACCTCCCAAGTAGCTGGGCTTACAGGAGCATGCCACCACACCCGGCTGAGTTTTGTATTTTTATTAGAGGCAGGGTTTCACCATGTTGGCCAGGTTAGTCTCGAACTCCTGACCTCGGGTGAATCCACCTGCCTTGGCCTCCTAAGCTGCTGGGATTACAGGTGAGAGCCACTGCGCCCAGCCAGGATCTCCTGTTTTAAGGCTGAATAATATTCCATTGTATAAATACGTGCCACAATTTCTCTATCCATTCATCTGTTAACAGACACTTAGGTTGTTTCCATAACGTGGCTAATGTGCGTAATGCTACAACGAACAAGGAAGTGAAGATATCTCTTCAGGGTATTGATTTCATTTCCTTTGGGTAAATACCCAGTGGTGGGATTGCTGGATTATCTGGTACTTCTGTTTGCTTTTTTTAAGGAACCTCATACTGTTGTCCATAATGGCTGTACCTTAAAATATTACCTAACATTACCACATTACCTTACAAAGGATCTTTAGAATGGTCACTACAGGAATATATGAATTAATCATTAATTAAAGCAAATGTGTGAATAAGCTGGAAATGAAAAACAGCTTTGAAAAAAAGATTCCCTGAGCAGTGAATTGAAGAGGTAGGGAAAAGCAATTAGGTAGGAATCAGGTGGCAATTAGACATCTGTAGATAGAGCTTCTCTCCCTCAATCAGGGTAATAGGCGGCAGCTCCCATTAGAATCTGAAATAAATGGAAAAGCCAGGAATGAATGTGAACGAACCTGATCAGGAGAAAGAAGGGGCGGATGAAGGAGGAAGGCAAAATAAGGACACAAACAAACTGGCTAGGATATTAGGCTGCGCCTTAGCACCTGCTGAGCGGATGGAGCGCTTTGTCCGTGTTCCCTATGGCTTGTACCAGGGTTATGGAAACACAGTGCCTTTGGGCCAGCCTGGACTCTCAGGGCACAAACAGCCCGACTGGAGGCAAAATATGGGTCCCCCCACTTTTCTGGCCAGGCCAGGGCTGCTGGTGCCCGCGAACGCCCCTGACTACTGCATGGACCCTTACAAGAGGGCGCAGCTTAAGGCCATCCTCTCCCAGATGAACCCCAGCCTGAGCCCGCGGCTGTGCAAGCCCAACACCAAGGAGGTGGGCGTGCAGGTGAGCCCGCGGGTGGACAAGGCTGTGCAGTGCTCGCTGGGGCCTCGCACCCTCAGCAGCTGCTCCCCCTGGGACGGCAGAGACCCCCGGGAGGCCCTGCCAGCTTGCGGGGTCACTTCGCCTGGCACCGGCCGCAGGAGCTTGATCCGCCTGCGGAGAGATGGGGACCACGCGGAGAGCAAGGCGCTCCCAGGCCCTGAGGAGGCCAGCCAGCCGCAGCCATCACCACCGAGGTCAGAAGCTGACAGGCCGGAGAAACCTGGGCAGCCGGAGGAATCGGGGGAGAAAGACGCCCTGTGCCTTCAGGAAACGAAGAGCAAGCAGGTGCCGGGAGACGCCGCCACGGAGCCTCTCCGGAGGCCCAACTTCCAGGTGGATCCTCTGTTCCCTCTTCTTAGTCCTCGACCTGCCCCATCCTCTCCCTCCTTTTCCATCTATGGGGGCAATAAGAGCAAAATCTTTTCTCTGTTCTTCCATGTACTTGGTGAAGGAGAGGGAGCTCTGAAAATATGCATTTCACGTGGCCTGTATGTTTGGTAAGTTTTGGGTAAAATAGGTGCCAACCCAACTAAGCCCGTGAAAACCAACAGTCTGGCAACTACTGCTACTGGGGGGTTTGGAGACGAAGAAGGGCTTCGAGTCTGTGATATATGAAATCAGACTTTCGTTTTGGGAAGATTGTGCCGGTAGCATTGTGGAAAATGGATTGGAAAAGTACCAAAGACGGCAGCAAAAAGAATCCCAGAGTAATCTTTATGAGAGATGAGAAACTGAATTAATGCAGTAGTCTTGAGAATAGATACAAGTGAGGTTAAAGAAGTCATTTTTTTTTTTCCTTATACAAAGTCATAAAGAAGGATCTGGCTTTTTTCCCCTTGCATGACGGTAAAGTACTTTTCTTCTTTCTTTTCAGTTTTTGGAACCCAAATATGGCTATTTTCACTGTAAAGATTGTAAGACCAGGTGGGAGAGTGCTTACGTGTGGTGCATTTCCGGAACGAACAAGGTAAGTAAAATAAGTAGGAGGTGAGAGGAGGATGGGGTGGGCACAGACGTTAAGCGAGGAAGAATCTGATTCCTGAGGGAGCATGACTGTCACAGTCTTGTCTTGATCTTGGTGGCATCCCCAGTGCCAAGTGTACCGGAAGTGCTCAGTGAACGAATGGAACTGAATCGGACCCGAGTTTCCGAACCATACTCTGGCGTTATAGTTGACAAAATGTCAGGTTACTTAGATGAGCTTTTGTCCTTGTGTACGCTGGAAGTTTTTGTAACCGTTTTTTAGTTGGTGTGCTTGGAATAGGTCTGGGCCTTAGCGCTAGGAAATTTCCACTGTTTGTCCACAAGGTGGAGCAATAAGTGAAAAAACTTACTGTAAAGATTTGCCAGTAAGAGACTTAGGCTACGCCTAAGGTTTCCTTTGCCCCCTTCCTAATTTAATTGCCAACATATTAGGATTGGAAAAGACTTCACATGAAATTCTGCATTTCTTTATCTTCATGAATCCCGTAGGCTCTGGTCAGTAGAGACCCTTCTTTGAGACTGAGAACAGCAGGCTGCCCCTGAGGCTTCCTCTTCTTTTCCTCGCCCTGTGCACCTCGTTTTGCAACAGTCTACATGGCCCGATGTTATTGCATTTGAGTGTGAACGCCCTGTACTATCGCATGTTTAGAAATTGCCTTACTGGCCAAAGGACTGTGGAGAGAGAGGGCAAAGAGGCATTGAGTTCCGGATGAAAACCTGACTTCTCACACGAGCTATTTACTAGAGACCTAGAGAGGGAATAGATTTTTAAAGTTGAAGTTCAATTTACTTCCTTCTCTTGCCAGAAGAAAAACGAGTTTAATTCAAACATTCCAAGGCACTAGGATACAAAGAACAAAACATAGAACTCGTTCTCAAGGAATTTATTTTGATAGGAGTGATGGAAACAAAATGTAATTTGGCAATACGTGCAGTAGCATCCTTCATATGGAAGCAGTACAGAGATAGCACAGGAAGGAGGGGATTAGCCCTGTCTGAGGGAAGACAGCTTGATGTCCAAGCAGGATTTTAAAGAATAAATAGGAGGAAGAGTTTACCAAGCAAGGCAGGGAGAAAATGTGCACAGGAAATTGCACAAAACCTTGAAAGCAGGTGGTATTGATAGGTAACCACAAGTAATTTAAAGTTTAAGCCGGGAAATACTGAAAAATGAAACATGTAAGAGCTAAAAGACAAGGACAAAAAGTATGACAGCCACTTCCCATTGAGTATCTACTGTGGTACTTGGTGTACATTATTGGGGAGTTTTCAGAACTATGGAAAAAGTAAGTATTAATAATGGTATTCCAGCTGGGTGCAGTGGCTCAGGCTTGTAATTCCAGCACTTTGGGAGGCTGAAGCGGGTGGATCATTTAAGGTCAGGAGTTCGAGACCAGCCTGGCCAACATGGCAAAACCCAGTCTCTACTAAAAAGACAATAAATTAGCCAGGTGTGGTGGCGGGCACCTGTAATCCCAGCTACTCGGGAGGGTGAGGCAGGAGAATCGCTTGAACCCAGGAGGCGGAGGTTATTATTCCAATTTTACGGGTAAGGAAAATTAGATTCAAAGAAAAAGTGATTAGTAAGAACTAGTATACCTTGAAACCTCAAGGGTAGAGGTTGGTAAAAGCAAGATACAAGGCAAGGGAATGGATTACTGAAATTAAGAACTGGGAGCCTCCGCAGGGTGTGGGTATGTATAAAAGCTTGTATTTTGAAAAAAAATGTTTCTCTTTAGGTTTATTTCAAACAACTCTGTTGTAAATGCCAAAAGAGTTTTAACCCTTATCGAGTAGAAGCAATCCAATGTCAGGTGAGCATATGAAACACTTCCATTGTGTCTATAATGTTTCATTCCTAAAATGAAGCCTCTGTGACAAAATGTTAGGATTTGATATAGCTGGATATTGGTATAGGAGTGTTCTGTATGTTTGAAATATTATATTTTAGAAAAATGGAAGCATAAATTCTAGTTTGCATCTTTTTGGAAGGGAAAGAGGGGAAGATTCACTATTTCAAGTTGCCTTATGGGGTGTGTGTGTGTTTGTCCTCTGACACCCTCGGCATAGTTAGAATGTAGTAATGTAAAAGGTAACTGCTATTAATTGTTTACTACATGCCACATTTTGAGATAGTGCTTTACATGCATTACCTCCTGTCATCTAATCTTTGTGGGAGATGTTATTTCCATTTTATAGATCTGAACGCTAAGTTCAAAAATAACTTTCCCAAGTTTAGATGGATAGTATCAGAGCTCTGACTGGATTCTATGGTGTCTCCAATGTTTAGAAATTCACAGAATTGGGTGAGATCCTTAACTTGCTTTTTGTAATCAATATGTTTTTAAATCTAAGTCCTTAGTTAACAATATTTCTTCTTTTTCTATAATTAGTAGAAATAAATGGGCCGGGCGTGGTGGCTCACACCTGTAATCCCAGCACATTGGGAGGCCGAGGTGGGCGGATCATGAGGTCAGGAGTTTGAGAACAGCCTGGCCAATATGGTGAAACCCCGTCTCTACTAAAAATACAAAAATTAGCCGGGCGTGGTGGCGGGCACCTGTAGTCCCAGCTACTCAGGAAGCTGAGGCAGAAAAATTGCTTGAACATGGGAGGTGGAGGTTGCAGTGAGCCGAGATGGTGCCACTGCACTCCAGCCTGGGTGACGCAGCAAGACGCCATCTCAAAAATAAATAAATAAATAAATAAATAAATAAAATATATGATATTTTGAAAACTAGCTTATAAGTGATTCATCCTCTGATTTTCTAGTCTGACATTCTCAGTCTGATGTTCGATATAACTACTTATTAAACTGGGTTTAAATGTATTTTCTTTTTACTCCACCCCTTTTTCTTTTCTCTTGTATTCACTTGAATTTTTTTTAATATTTCATTTTCCTTTCTATCATTTTTTAATGTCCTTTTGATGGTTACCATAGAAAAAACATGACTGTCTGACTTGTCAAAGTCTAAATTGTTAATGTTGCCTTTTTTTTTTTTTTTTTTTTTGAGACAGTCTTGCTGTGTCGCCCAGGCTGGAGTGCAGTGGTGCAGGTGCAATCTTGGTTCACTACAAGCTCCGCCTCCCGGGTTCAAGTGATTCTCCTCCCTCAGCCTCCCAAGTAGCTGGGACTATAGGGGCCCACCACCACCATGCCTGGCTAATTTTTGTATTTTTAGTAGAGACAGGGTTTCACTATGTTGGCCAGGCTGGTCTCAAACTCATGACCTCATGATCCACGCGCCTTGGCTTCCCAAAGTGTTGGGATTATAGGCGTGAGCCACTGCGCTTGGCCTAATCTTGCCTTTCACAGACAATGCAATGACTCCAGAACACTCTAACTACATCCTAACTTATATGCTATTATTGTATACTTATTTTACTTATATTTAAAATTTTATAAGATTGTTGTGTATACTCAGTATTCATTTAGTTTTAGCTACACATTATTTCTGTTATTCTTTGTATCTTCTTGTTTCTAGGGCCACTTTCCTTTGACTTGAAATTTAATGTTTTCCATAGTATTGGTCTGGAGGTGACAAATTCTATTTTGTCCGGATATCTTTTTTTTTTTTTGAGATAGAGTCTTGCTCCATCACCCAGGCTGGAGTGGCATGATCTCAGCTCACTGCAACCTCTGGAGTGGCATGATCTCATCTCACAGTGGCATGATCTCGGCTCACTGCAACCTCTGCCTCCTGAGTTCAAGTGATTCTCCTGCCTCAGCCTTCCCAGTAGCTGGGACTACAGGCGCATGCCACCACGCCCGGCTAATTTTTGTATTTTTAGTATAGACGGGGTTTCTCCGTGTTGGCCAGGCTTGTCTCGAACTCCTGACCTCAGGTTATCCACTTGCCTCGCCCTCCCAAAGTACTGGGATTATAGGCATGAACCATCATGCCCAGCCTTGGATACCTTTTTTTTTTTTTTTTTTTTTTTTTTTTTTGAGACGGAGTCTCGCTCTGTTGCCTAGGTTGGAGTGCAGTGGCCGGATCTCAGCTCACTGCAAGCTCCGCCTCCCGGGTTTACGCCATTCTCCTGCCTCAGCCTCCCGAGTAGCTGGGACTACAGGCGCCCACCACCACGCCCGGCTAGTTTTTTGTATTTTTTTAGTAGAGACGGGGTTTCACTGTGTTAGCCAGGATGGTCTCGATCTCCTGACTTCGTGATCCGCCCGTCTCGGCCTCCCAAAGTGCTGGGATTACAGGCTTGAGCCACCGCGCCCGGCCCCTTTTTAAGAGATATTTTCACTGGGCATAGAATTTCTAGGTTGGAAATAGTTCTTTATGCCCTTTAAGGATCTGAATTTCATTGTTTCTATGAAACAACGTAGCTCTTACTGCATCTCTTTTGAAGTAATCTTCTCTTCTCTTTCCCCTTCTTAAATTTGCTTACTTCTCTTTGCCTTGGTTTTTCAGCAGTTTTACAATGATATGCCTAGTTGTAGTTTCTTTGTAATTGTCCTGCTTGAGTTTCACAGTGTTTCTTGAAACTGCAGCTTGAAGATTTTAAGTCCTTTTGAGAAATTATCAACTGTTATCTTTTCAAATGTTACTTCTGCTCCTATTCCTTCTTTCTTCCAATTACTCATACTAGACCTTTGCACCATATTTCTTTCTGTCTCTTATGTGCTTATTGTGCTTATCTGTATTTTCTATGCTTTTAGCTCTTCTTGCTTTAGGCTGAATATTATCTACTAAACCATCTTCCATTTCTATTTCTCATCGCAGCTCTTTTTAATGGATGTGATTAAAACATCCATTGAACTATTGATTTTATTTGTTGTATTTTTCTGTTCCAGAATTTTTATTTCTTTAGAAGAAAACTTCAATTTTTCTGCTGGAAATATTAGTTTTATTTCCTTGAACATATTAGCACTTAGTGATTTTAAAATCTGTGTCAGAGAACTCCATTAACTCAATACCCTGTGAGTCTATTGCTGTCCTCTTGGCTTTCAAGTATGTTGTTCTGTCTCCTCATATACAGTACCTAGTTATTGTTGATTGAGTGCTAGCTATCACATGTGAAAAATCTATAGTGAGAGTAAACAGTCCCAGATATCAAGCACTCACCTATTTCTGAGTTTTCATCTCTAATGCTCTGATAATTTCTCAGTGATCCAAATAGTTATTTTTAGCTCAGCTTTTGTAGTCATCCAGCAGACTTAGTTAGAATTACCTAATCCACCATTTCCAGAAGCAGAAATCTACCTTTAGGGTAAATCCTTATTTTATTGAGCCTTTCTTTGTAAGGATGTTGTGAGAATTAAATGAATTCATATATATAAAGTGCTTAAGAGAGTGCTAGGCACATAGTAAACACCATGTGAGTTTTATTTGTTAGAATTTTCTTATAAGGAGGCATATTCTTCAACAGAACAGTTTGATTAAATCATGTTTAAGACTGCAATTAGAATAATAAAAATATCTATTTTCACAATACAAAAAGGTACATCTTGGCCAGGCGTGGTGGCTCACGCCTGTATTCCCAGCACTTTGGGAGGCCAAGGCGGACAGATCACCTCAGGTCAGGCATTCAAGACCAGCGTGGCCAACATGGTGAAACCCCATCTCTACTAAAAAATACAAAAATTAGCTGGGCCTAGTGGTGAGTGCCTGTAATTCCAGCTACTCACGAAGCTGAGGCAGGGACAATTGCTTGAACCCAGGAGATGGAGGTTGCAGTGAGCCAAGATCTCACCACTGCACTCCATCCAGACTGGGAGACAGAGTGAGACTCTGTCTCCAAAAAAAAAAAAAAAAAAAAAAAGTACATCTTGACTTATTCCCTGTGGCTATGGGACATGTAGAAAATAGAACAGTGATTATCAATGTCAAAGATTGGCAGGGTTGGGGGGATGGAACCAGGGTAATGTACCAGTTTCCATAGGATATTAGTTTTAATTATTGGAAGACAGAAATGAGATAATGGTCGAAAGGCACTGTTTTATATCCTAGTAAAGACTGGGCACGACTGGAAAGAAACATTGGTTTCCTCCAGAATACCCCTCTCTCCCAGTTTTTTTTTTTTTTTTTTTGAGACGGAGTCTCGCTCTGTCGCCCAGGCTGGAGTGCAGTGGCGCGATCTCGGCTCACTGCAAGCTCCACCTCCCGGGTTCACGCCATTCTCCTGCCTCAGCCTCCGAGTAGCTGGGACTACAGGCGCCCGCCACCACGCCCGGCTAGTTTTTTGTATTTTTAGTAGAGACGGGGTTTCACCATGTTAGCCAGGATGGTCTCGATCTCCTGACCTCGTGATCCACCCGCCTCGGCCTCCCAAAGTGCTGGGATTACAGGCTTGAGCCACCGCGCCCGGCCTCTCTCCCAGTTTTAACAACCCAAAATATATTCAGACATTGCCAAATATCCACTAGGGTTGGAGATGGAGTAAAATCACCCCTGGTTGAGAACATCCGCTCTAGTCTTTTTTAAATGTTCACTTAATTCCTACCCACTGCCACTCACCCTGACCTGCCTACAAATCTAAAAATCTAAATAGTGAAGAAACTCTATAAAACTCTTGATTAATTTTTTTCTCTTACACTATGTTGCCTTGACTGGTTCAGCTACAAATATAAAAATCTACAGAGTGAAGAAATTCTACAAAACTCTTAAATTCTTCTTTTACATTATGTTGTCTTGATTGGCTCCACAGTATTCTCTTGAATATCTTCTGTGATCATCTTGAAAATATATTTGACATTTAATATGATACAAGTAATTTTGTACAACTTGGTCTTGGCCTTCGTGTAGGACTCAGATGATGAAGATTTCAGGGACAGGGTAATAGGGAGCAGTACTGTGATTTGAGGATTACATTTGAAACACTAAACCGATCATTTAGTGTCCAAACTCTTCCTTGTTTCCTAAAGACCTGCTCAAAGTCTCATTGTTCCTGTCCTCAAAAGAAAAGACACATCGATCTAAGGAGGCCTCATCGACAAGAACTGTGTGGTCGCTGCAAAGACAAGAGATTCTCCTGTGGCAATATTTACAGCTTTAAACATGTGATGTAACTTGTACAGTGTGACTTGTACAGGACCTCTGAGCTCTTCTTGTAACTGACTGTGCTGTATTCCTTTTTTGCAACTTGGCTCTGACCTGGCATTGGAAAACGGCTAGGCTTTTGTACTTTTTGTAGGTTGTGTAACAATTGTACAATGTGAATAGAATAAAATAAATGCATGTGCACTAGACCATGAAGCCACATTAATTGGTGATCCTAGTGTGAAAACATCAATATATGGCATTGGGAAATGGTAGATACTGTCACTTATATGAAGGGGAACTAATGAAGAAAAATAGCCATTCTTTTGACAAATTTGTATAAGTCGGATGTTCTAAGCACTGGTTCTAAGTGTTATATATAGAGATGATGAAGGGGCAAGGTCCTTCCTTCAAGTATGCACAACTATAGCAAATGCTGAAGCAGCCTTTAGCATGTGCCGTGCATTGCTATAACTCACCACGGCAGCCATATGAAGTAGGAGCTATTGTAGCTTTTCATAGCTGAGGAGATGGAGGCACACAGAGGCCAGAGCAGAGTGCCAGGATTTAAACCAGGTAGAGTAGGACTTGCTTCATGCTTTCACAATTACATTTATACTTCTCAAGTTCAGAATGTGATAAATGCCATGAAGGAAACAGGGTGCTATGAGAGTAATCTTTTAGACAAGGTGGCTGGGAAGAGGTGACATGAGATTGAGACCTGCAGGATGAAGGGAGCTGGGAGAAGATGGTTTTGATCTAAGGGAACAGCAGGAGCAAAGGCCTTGAGGGGCTGAGGAATAGGATCCCCCTGGGACTGACGTGGGGCATGAGGCTGCAGAAGACAGGGCTCTGATCACAAAGGGTTCTCAAGGCCATGTTTAAGCAAATGACAGCCCATGAGGGGCTTTCAACAGTGCAGACACATTCTCAGTTCAAAAAGCTCACTTTAGAGGGAGACTGGTTGGGAGGTTAATGAACACATGAGCAAACTGATGGCTTGGACAAGGGTGGTGGCCAGGGAGAGGAAGAGAAATCCATGGGTTTAAGGTAATGTTTGAAAATGTGCAGGGCTGGCAGTGGAAGATGGAGGAAATAAACAATGACTCTTAATATTGTGCTTTGAGCTGTAGGGTGAATGGAATTGAGAGCTATACCAGGTAGGAGGCATGTTCTGGGGTCAGGTTACCTACCTGCAAATCCTGGCTGCCGTACTTAAGAGATAATTTTGGGCAAGTCACTCTCTACCCCTTAGTTTACCTATCTGTAAAATGGAGATGATGATAGTCCTCACACCACCAAGAGATAGGAACTAAAGGAGTTGAGGCATGTTCATCACTTAGAATAATTAGTGCCTGTCACTTTGAGGGCTCGATACATTTACCTCTTATTTTAGTGGAGCTATTTAGTAATGTGGGGAAGGGTTTCTGTTTTCAACATAAGTCTGAAGTGCTGGAGACATCCAAACGGAGATGTCATGTAGCCTACTGGGTATATGTATCTGGAATTTAGGAGGTAAGTCAGAGTTAGGGATAGATTTGGAGATAAATAGTTTTTAAAACCATGGGCCTGGATGGAATCACCTGCACCAAAATCTCACAAATCACCACTAATTAACTGACTAATGTAACCAAACACCACCTGTTCCCCAACAACCTATGGACATAAAAAAATTTAAAAATACAGTTTCACAGAAGCGGGAAAGAAGGGAGTACAACACAGGGCTCTGGGGGCATACCAACACTTAGAGCAATTATTCTAAAACCTTAACATCCCAGGAGTCACTGGGTGAGCTTGTTAAATGAAGATTCTGATTCAGTAGGTCTGGGGTCTGAGACTGCAAATCTAGGAAGCTCCCAGATGCCATCAATGCTGCTGGTTCCCCAGACTATACTTGGAGTAGCAGGAACTTAGAGGTTAGATGGAAGGTGAGCTCAAGAGGGATAGGAAGAGGATGAGGAGATGAAAATGAAGAAGAAACAGTATTTCCAGAAGGAAGGAAAGTCAACTGAGTCAAATCCTGCTGGGAGGTCGAGAAAGGTGACGACAGGTCCATTGGATTTGGCAGCATGGAGGTGACGGGTGAGGTTGAAGAGAGAAGTTTCCATGGAATGGTGTGGATGGAAGCAGTGTTAAAGTCCAAATAGTGAAGAGAAGTAGTACTTCCTAGATGTTTTGCTGTAAGAAAGCAGAGAAACTGGTGATAGGTAGAATGGCATCTGGGGAAAGGGGAGGCACTGAGTATGTTGGCATATTAAAGGGAATCATTTAGAGAAGCTGATGGCAGAGCAGAGAGGGGAATGTCTGCAGGAGCAAAGCCCTTGAACAGGCAGCAGAGATGGGGTCCAGAGCGCCAGTGGAGCAATTGGCCCCTGAGGGGAGCAGTGATATTCCTTTGATTAGAAAAGGATGAAGCACCTACAATATAGGGCTAGTTAAAGATAAGTATATTTTTGGTGGGGAAGGTGAGACTCATTTGTTTACTCAATGAATTATGAAGCAAAGCCATCAGCTGAGACAGGATGCTGAGGAGAGAGGAAAATACAAGAAATAACTGTCTCAGGCATTAGGAAATTGAAATGATCAGGAAGGCATAAGTGTATTACAAGATTGTCCGATAGTGTTGAGATTTGAGACTTTCCTGGTTGCAGTCGCATACTGGTGTCACACTTCTAGTAATGAAGACACTTCTAGTAGTGAAGATATTACTAGAAATGTAACATTACCAGTGTCATTGTTTGTGTGACACTACATGTGTGACTTGCATTTTAGTAATATCTTCATCTTTGTAATGTCACACTTCTGGTGCAGCTGTGGGAAGAGTCAGTTTTAGGTTCAACCAGACTTGGGGTTGAACCAGCTGAGTAAGACAGGGGTAGGGCATCCCTTGTGAATGTCAGCAAGGGAGGGATTATAATGACCCATGGAATTTAAACATGCCCCAAAGGGGAGTAAAGACATGTGAGGGCCACAGACTGATATTCATGACGGGAGAATTGTTAGAGGGGTGGGGGCTGGAGTAAAGGGGAACTGGGAAAATTCCTGAGTAGCGGGCCTGAAGGTGGGATTCTGGACCTGGTTCACTTACTGCTATGGATCAGGTTTTGGTATAGCCAGGAAATTGGATGGCATTTCACCCGGTCATTGGCTTCCTTGCTGTCCCTTCGACAAAGTGATCCTGCTCCTCCTTCAGGGTCTCTGCGTGTGTTTTTCCCTTTGCTGGAATGCTCTTCTCCCTGGATATCCATTGTATCCCCCACTTCATTCAGATCTCTCCTCAGATATCACTGGGTAGAACAGAGTGAAAATGCCTGGAGGTAAGAATGTTAACAGGATGAGAGAAAAAAGATTTCGTACAGGTTATACACAAGACTCCTGAAGTCCTGGAAATGACATCGGAAGCTGGGGTGAGCAAGAAGCTGTAGTCTCTCCAATGAATAAAGGGCAGGAAGCAGGAGGGCTTTAGGTCAGCAGTTCCCAAGCCCGGCTGCAATTCAAAATCATCAGAGGAGCGTTACAAAGGATTTAAGGGATCGGCAGGGAGGCCTAAGCCTCAGGATTTTTAAAAAGGTTCCCCAGTGCTTCTAATGCAGCTGAGAGTCACAGCCACTGCTGTGGATGACAGTGATGGGGTTGGGGAAGGAGGTGGCTAGTACAGCCAGATGGCAAGAATTTCGAAGCCTCTGGGCCTTTTGAAATAGAGATGAGGAGAGAAGGGTTGGACATAGTAAAGGGGACCAGGAGGAATCTCTTCATTCTCCTGGCCAAGGAGCGCCTGGAAGTTCGCACCAGGTGGCCCAAGTTCTTGGAATCTGAAATTCGAATACAATATTCATGCAAGTTTGCTGCTAAAAGAGGGATCTGGATTACAGAAGATGGTGACAGACAAGCAGGCATCTGCCAGGAAACTGATCTGTAAGTGGATGCAGTAAATTCTAGCCACTCACTCACTGTGACCTCGAGTAGGAAACAAAGTTACAAAAAGATCGATGGCAGATTCGGGTAGAATCACTACACCAGCAGCCTACGTGGAAAATCAATTGGGGGTATGCTTTAGAAGAAAGAGCACTTTGCTATGTAGGAAGTGTTTCCCAGTTCAGTGTCTTTCAGAGTGGAGTGTGGCTGTTGCAATGCTGATTTGAGGGATCCTGCGCTGGATTTACCAAATTGGTCTCTAGAGGGGTCAACCTGAGGGATTCTGCATTTTTGACAAATACCCTGGAGTGATTCTTAGGTCTGAGATGGAGAAAGCAATGTTGCAATCTTGGCAGTGGATTAGAATCATCTGGGGAATCTTAAACAGCGCTGGAGTTTGAGCACAGCTTCAGACCAATTAAATCAATTAAGAGGAGGTCTGGGTGTTGGGGTTTTAAGTCCTCGACATGATTTAATGTGCTTTAATGTGCATCTGAGATTTTGAGCCCATTACCTGCACTCTAATTTTTATGAGCAATCCCAGTCCCGGCCATATGTATGTCTTTAGCCCAGACTTTGCTCCTCAACAACAGACTCACATATCCACCTGTTTACTCACCATCTTGTCTTGGATATCAGACATCTCAAAGTTAACATGTCTGAAGAATAATCTTGATTTCTACCTCCCAAACATGCATTCCCTCATCTCAGTTAGTGGCAACTCCATTCCTCCAGTGGTTTGGGCCAAACTCTCTCCCATTCCATGTGTCATTGGTAAGCCCTGTCAGCTTTAGCTCTGAACTATTTCCAAAACATGCCCACAACTAATCACTTCCGTTGCTAGTACACTAGCCCAAGCCAGCATCGCCTGGTGACTACACTATTGCCACAGCCGTCTCTCTAGTCTTCCTGCTTCTACCTCTGCCTGTCTGCAGTCTATTCTGCACATAGCAGCCACCGTGATCCTTTAAAAAAATTATTTTTATCGTGGCAAAACATATATAACAAAAAATTTGCCATTTTAAAGTACACAATTCATTGGCATTAAGTACACACAATGCTGTATAACCACCACAACAGAACTTTTGCTATAGAGCTTTTCTTCATCATCCCAAATGGAGTAATCCTTTTCAACATAAGTCACAGCATGTCACTACCCTGCCCGCAAACATTCACTGGCTTCCCATCTTGCTCAGCAAGGGACAAAGTCCTGCTGTGGCCCACAGAGCTTTTGGCTGTCCTCTCTGAATGCCCTCTTCACTCATTTCACCCGGTCATTGGCTTCCTTGCTGTCCCTTCGACAAAGTGATCCTGCTCCTCCTTCAGGGTCTCTGCGTGTGTTTTTCCCTTTGCTGGAATGCTCTTCTCCCTGGATATCCATTGTATCCCCCACATCATTCAGATGTCTCCTCAGACATCACCCTATTAGAGTGATAGCTAAGATAGCCCCGTCCGCATTACTCACTGTATCCCTGTTTTGTTCTTCATGGCACTAATCATTACCCAACATAGACAAGCACATCTTCCTCCACTCAAATGTAGGAGCCTCATGGGAACACGGACCACATCTGTTTTGATAGCTGCGGTATCCTCTAAAACAGTGCCTAGCCCAGAGTGGGTACGCAATAAATATCTACTGAACAAAGAAATATCCGGGGTCATGATAGGTATTCAAATATTAATTGATCTAAAACAAATGTACTGAAATCTTTAAAAACTAGTTTCATTGAGATACAATGAACACACCCTAATACTCACCCGTGGACACTAATTTTCTTGTTGTTAAGGCAGGCATCGGGAAGCACGTGTAAGTTATTGATGTAAGCAGCCTGGAGCCACCCTTATTCTTTCCAGAATTCTACAGTTCACTGAAAAGATCATTGTTTGTTAGGACTTGGAACCAGAAGAGCCTTGAGACCTCCCTCTGGATGTTCATGCATGTGTGTGATGCCTACAATTACAGGCATCTTGATTTCACAGCAACGCCAGCACATTTTCTTAACATCTCACCAATGTTAGATGGGTTAGAGGTGGGAATGACATTCACGTGCCTCTAAAAATGTGCAGTGCCTTTTCTAAAACACTATATTTGGAGACTATAATTCTAATCAAGTGGTGTCTAAGTTACAGAGCACCTGTCTAGATTGCTTTATTCTGCAGGTGGATACAAAGTGTATCATGTTTCAGTACTAGAAAACAGTGAGACACAAGGAGGCATCTTTCTTACCACTGAGGCATCTGTTAAATATCTACCCTTTCCTTTGGTACCTCTACTTCTTTGTATCCCTGGGGAAGGCAATTAACATTAATGCTTCAGTAACAGGCACAGAGCAATAGCCAACAAGATTTGACTGGTAGATCTTAAGTTATTGCTGGGCTCTGCTGGAGTGGGGCTGCATCCTACACAATTTTTCCCATCTCCACTTAAAGTAGAGAAGGTGAAGAGATAGAGGAAAAGTAGAAGAAATCTTTCACATTAATACATCTCCTTTTAAAAATAAAATTGAGAAAAACACAAACCATTGCTTCCTATGTTAATATCTTAGATTGCAATGAACTGTTGAAATCTTTTTTTTCTTTCTTTCTTAAGAGTAAAACATTGCAGTGGTTCTCTGCTGGGTAAGAAGGCATGGTAGAAAATTCAATTCATGATGAATCTGTTCTTTCTACTGTGGCTCCCAACAAAACTCTCTGAAAGTTGTGTACTGTGGTTACCCACAGAAACCTTTATTTTATGAGGTATTTTTCAGAGAGATCGTGATTCAGTTGTTTTCTACAAATCATAGCAAATCATCTTTCAGGCAAGTTGAAAAAATAAATCATCAGAAAAATATGTTGTCAGCAGTCCAGAACATTATTAAAATCTAGTAGTTGTATCTGTGGTAACATTAAAAAAATCCTAGGTTAGGCTCTCTTCTGCAGGATACTCCTAGAATATTACTGCCAATGATTCAGTAGCCATATGCTAGTAAAGCAAGTTATATTTGTTGGTCCATGTGAAATATGAGTAGGAAGACAGCAAAATTGAGATTGTTACATATTTCTCCCTGTGTTCCTGTTTTCTTAGTGGGGTAGGTAGCGGATAGGTGTTGGTAACAGAATTAAAACTCTACTACTTTCTCCTGCTCACTATAGAATCAATTTCCAAATTTGAAGGATGACAATCTAATTATAGGTTATAGAGAATTAGAGCTCTCACTTTTTTCTGATTTTTCTTTGGTTGATTACACAGAATTGGTTGAAGCTCACAGTTTTGACGCCAACTTCCAAAGAGATTATACTTACCTCCAGCTTCACAGGGCCATGCATGGCATGACCCCCATGGGTGCCATTCAGAGCATACAGGTGAGGGGTGCCCCTTGGGGTTATTACTTTGGCAACCCACATGCAGAACTTCATGTGTGCCCAGGACAAACATTTTCATTAACCAGAAATAAAGTCCATGGTCAACATGTATTTTGCTCTTCTTCTTCTTTTTTTTTTTTTAGTCTAAAGAAAGTTCTGAACAGAATATCAATTAAGCTTACATCACAAAAACTTTAAATGTATTTACAGAGTGAATAAGTTACATAGATAAACTCTGAATATGTTTCTGCTGTGCAACAAGTTCACATGCACACATCTAACACTTGACAGCATTAAGTTTAAGGAGAGAACTTAAGAATGGCCCTTTACATATATATTACACATAATATATGACATTTAAGAAACAAACAACTCATATTTTGCCTTTATGATTCTACTTCTGGCTATCCAAACAGATATTAAAATATGCATGCCTGACAGGTGAAAAGACGTGGAATTTATATTGTGAATAGTTTTCTCTACAAAATGGCAAAGTTAATTAAAAGTAACACTCATCCTTCAGCAGTATAAATATGCTCATAAAAGCAACCTTCTAGTAAAAAGCAGCCAAGATCCTTAAAAAGAGTCTATCTGGACCATTTTTGGTGCAAAGAGATCCAGGGCTTTCAGAAACAGTAGCCTAACAACATAAGAAAGGTAGTTCATAGCAGCTCCTTTTAGATACAGTAATTGTATTCAAATTACAGTGTACATTACATTGCAGTCCGTTTACAATTCCCTTTTCACATACACAGGCTGTCAGCGTTTGACCGTCTTACAGTTTTCAGTGGCCAGCTTCATGTTGCCTGCCCCTTTCTCAGCCCACCAAAGAAAGGAAAAAGAAAAAAGAAAAGAAAACGGAACAAGAAAGGGAAAGAATGTACATGTTTGAGAATATAAAATTTTTTGAGTGAAGAAAACATTGCACTTTTGCCAATCTAAAATCGTTTCTAGAAAGGAAGGTACTGTTCAGTGTAGTCGGCTTTGGTATGCAACGGAAGTCACCTCTTCAGTAGTGAGTTGCATATGCTCGGTCAAACGTAACACATTTGTGCCACACAGCGTGACGGGTGGAGTCTGTCCAGGACGTTCTAAGCTACCTTGGTTCTTATAGTATTGCTACACATTGGAAGTTCTGTCATCCTCTTTAGAAAAAGCCCTACAGGTAACAAGAGGGAGAACAGTCTGTCCAAGCCTTTTGAAGGCCGAGAAGACACCGAATGACGTCGCCCCAGCATGGCAGCACTGCCAGTTTGGAACCCAGCGGGGACAGGAGGCTCCTGTCAGAGACTAGTGCCAGAAACACTGGAGTCTGGAAGAAAAGTAGTGAGGACTCGGTAACTCTGGGCCCTGCGGATCATGTCCCGGATCTCCATGTTCAGCTCCATCAGCTTGGTGCAGATCTCGGTCAGGCTCTGGTTAGACCCCACCAGGGCATAAGTACCCGTCTGTCCCAGAGTTTGGTGACGGAAATAAATATTCAGTAGTGTCTGGACCTCATCATCAGAACTGCTTCCAAAGATGTCATTGGGCCACAGACTTCTGCAGTCAAAAATAATAGCACAGATTAGAGGCACTATAAAAAGTTGGGAGCTTATGAGTCTTCATTAATATAAGAATATTACTTTTTGAAAAGGCTTCAATGAGATGGAATTCTCCTATTAGGTAATTCACTCATCTAAGGTACACAATTCAGTGGGTTTTAGTATACTCAGAGTTGTGCAAACATCACCATAATCAATTTTAGATTACTGAATATTTTGATAAAATATCAAAAGTATAAAAATATCAGAATGAAATCTAATACTCCTAAAACATTTACCTTATTTGCTATAGCCTTCCAGTTTCAATGAATGTGAATACAATATCAGGATGTAGGGGCAAAACCAAAAAGGATATATTCAAATGTTAGTTAAAAATTATACGAAGGTATATTTTGAAGTGCTTCAGCATGTTGTCATTTTAGGGATGACAAATGGCCAGAACCAACACCCACACTTTCAACATGTAGTGTTCTGAAAGCTGAGCGTTTCCGGTTTGGCATTGGTAAAGATCTGAGAAGAGACCTGTAAAATATCTAGCTGTCCGTAGTGGGCTAGATCCAACCATGACAGAGTAACAACCAGGTGCGCATTTCCTGCAACCACCTCTACAAGAAATAGCAGAGTCACCTGCACTCCCTGATCTGCCGCAAAGCTTTGCCGAGTTCGTTGTTCTTCAGGCACTCCAGCATGGACTGGATGGCTGCTTCAGTGGACGTGAAGGTCGGCTCAGACCACGCACCCTCTGAATAGAGAGGGTCAGCTGCAATGACTGCACTGGCTTCCTTCAGGTGTTTCTTTAGGTCACTCAGTTCCCTGGACATATTCAGCAGCTGTTTCAAAAAAAAAAAAAAAAAGGTTTTTTAAACTATATTTAGGTGCTGGGGGAATTTTATATCCCAAAAGAAAAAAAAAAAAGAAAAAAAGGATTTTATGGGTGTGGTTAAGCATAAGCTTAATACCTTGGTAAATTCAAATAGGATAGATGACATTGTACTCCACTGTATGTGTAGGGGATTGTGGAGTTGGATGCATTGGATACGTGTCAACCGCTGAGATGCTCTCCTTATAGAAAAGATTAAGACTTCATTTAAAATGGTTTCTACTTAAGTTCTACTTAAATAGGGAATACATACAGAAGGAAAGAATACAAGAGATCAGGCTCAAGAGTGAGTAAGATCTGGGTTCAAATGCCAGCTCTGCAGTGTACTGTAGGAACATGGACAACTTAATTGACTTTTATGTGCCTCAGTTTTCTCATCTGTGAGACTGAAGATAATAGCCATCCCAAAGGTTTATTTTAAAGATTAAGTGGAAATAATGTATACAAAATGCTTTGTACAGTCCAGCACCTAAGTGCTCAATAAACGTAATCGTGACCAAGGACTCTGTCCTAATAATAAGTTTTTCTCACTCTTGGTTCCATGCCATGGGAAAGTGCTGAAGACACAATTTTGAGGAGGAGGAATAATCTTAAACTAATGTTTGCATTAATGCTACAGCAGTAAAAGATATTTTCCCTCGAAGGTATTGGAACCAAAGGATCCAGAGTAAAGCATAAAAAGTAAAGCATAAGAAAACCTGTGTTACTTCTAAGTGTCTCAAAATATACTACGGAAGATGGTAGTTTTGCAATTTGATCTCAAGAACATTAAAAAATTGGCATAAAATTAAAGGTTTTTTTTCTCTTTGTAATGCAAGTTGATGATGCCTGTTTACTTTGGAAAGTTATTTATTCAACATCTTTGCTTTTCCTTTTCATTCCCAACTCACTCATGGTACAAACTATAAAAAACTGAAGCTTTGAAGGATTAGTTTTTCTTCGCACACATGCCTGTTAAATACAACTACCTACTATAGAAGTAGGTTTAAAATTGGCCGGGCGCGGTGGCTCAAGCCTGTAATCCCAGCACTTTGGGAGGCCGAGATGGGCGGATCACGAGGTCAGGAGATCGAGACCATCCTGGCTAACACGGTGAAACCCCGTCTCTACTAAGAAATACAAAAAATAGCTGGGTGAGGTGGCGGGCACCTGTAGTCCCAGCTACTCGGGAGGCTGAGGCCGGAGAATGGCGTGAACCCGGGAGGCGGAGCTTGCAGTGAGCTGAGATCCGGCCACTGCACTCCAGCCTGGGCGACAGAGCGAGACTCCGTCTCAAAAAAAAAAAAAAAAAAAAAAGGTTTAAAATTTACTGAAATAATATTTTAAAACAAGATATTAGAATATCTTAATTTTGTATGTAGTTTTAAATTTGAAAGCACATTTCTTCTTCTTTTAAACTTAGATAGGTTTTAAACATTGTGTGTGTACATATACAGTATTTAAAACTTATATAGTATTTAAACACTGTGTGTGCATATACCCATATAAATACACACACCGGGTATACCTTGGAAATATTCAGTTCCAGACATCTGCAATAAAGTGAGTCATGTCAATTGTTTGATTTCTCCATGCCTATAAAAATTATGTTTACACAATATTGTAGTCTAAGTACACTAAGTCTAAAAATGTACATACCTTAATTAAAAAACACTTTAGTGCTAAAAAAGGCTAACAATCCTCTGTGCCTTCAGTGAGTAATTATGTTTTTGCTGGTAGAGGATCTTGCCTTAATGTTAATGGCTGCTGATTGATCAGGGTGGTGGTGGCTGAAGGTTGGGGTGATTGGGGCAATTTCTTAAAATAAGACAATAAAGAAGTTTGCTTTATTTATTTATTTATTTATTTATTTATTTATTTATTGAGACGGAGTCTTGCTCTGTCAGCAGGCTGGAGTGCAGTGACGCGATCTCAGCTCACTGCAACCTCCGCCTCCCAGGTTCAGGTGATTCCCTTACCCCAGCCTCTCAAGTAACTGGGATTACAGGCATGGGCCACCATGCCCGGCTAATTTTTTGTATTTTAGTAGAGGCAGGGTTTCACTATGTTGGCCAAGATGGTCTCGATCTCCTGACCTCGTGATCTGCCCGCCTTGGCCTCCCAAAGTGCTGGGATTACAGGCGTGAGCCACCACACCCGGCCAAAATTTGCTTTATTGATTGACTCTTCCTCTCATGAAATATTTCTCTGTAGCATGTGACAGCATTTTATACACCTTGGAACTTCTTTCAAAACTACAGTCAATCACCTTAAACTCTGCCACTGCTCTATAAACTAAGTTTGTGTAATATTGTAAATCTTTTATTGTCATTTTGACAATGTTCTCAGCATCTTCACCAGGAGTAAATTTCACCTAAAGAAACTTTGTTTGGGCCGGGTGTGGTGGTTCATGCCTGTAATCCCAGCACTTTGGGAGGCCAACGGGGGTGGATCACTTGAGGTCAGGAGTTTGAGACTAGCCTGACTAACATGGTGAAACCCCGTCTCCACTAAAAATACAAAAATTAGCCAGGCGTGGTGGCGCAGGCATGTAATCCCAGCTATTCGGGAGGCTGAGCCAGGAGAATCGCTTGAACGTAGGAGGTGGAGGTTGCAGCGAGCCGAGATCATGCCATTGCACTCCAGCCTGGGCGACAGAGTGAGACTCCATCTCAAAAACAAACAACAAAAACAACTGTACTTGTTCATTCATAAGAAGCAACTCCTCATCCATTCAGGTTTTATCATAAGACTACAGCAATTCAGTCACATCTTCAGGTTCTACTTCTAATTCTAGTTCTTTTGCTATTTTTACCACATCTGCAGTTACTTCCCCTACAGAAGTCTTGAGCCTCTCAAAGTCGTCCATTGGAATCACCTTCTTCCAAACTCCTATTAATGTTGATATTTTGACTTCCTTTCATGAATCACGAATGTTCTTAATGGCATCAAGAATGGTGAATCCTGGCCGGGCGTGGTGGCTCACAGCTCACTTCGCGGGGGCCAAGGCAGGTGGATCACCTGAGCTCAGGAGTTCAAGACCAGCCTGACCAACATGGTGAAACCCCATCTCTACTAAAAATACAAAATTAGCCAGGTGTGGTGGTACATGCCTGTAATCTCAGCTACTCGGGAGACTGAGGCAGGAGAATAGCTTGAACGTGGGAGGAGGAGGTTGTGGTAAGCTAAGATTGTGCCATGGCACTCCAGCCTGGGCAACAAAAGCGAAGCTTGGTCTCAAAAAAAACCAAAAAAGTATATCTTGACCATGTGGCAAATAAAAAAGAAGAGTTGATTCCCATTATCTGACAACTTGTAACTGAAGAGAGGAAAACCGGTTATGAAGGCCTACTCTCTTGAAATAAGCATTTGAAAGTTGTATAGTTTTTTCCTTTTTTCAAACTGAGTAATAAAAAAATGGTAAAATGGTTGTAGTTTGTCTCTTGCGGCTCTTCCTCCTCTGCTCTTAGATGGTGAGGTTTTCCAGGCTTCATCCTCACTTCTCTGCTGTCATTGGCATGGTTTAATTGACTTCTGCTTGTTCACAATCACATCTGTGCCTTTTGTCCAGATCTCTCCCCTGACCTCACATCTAACCACCTGCAAGATGTCAGTCACCGTTTAAGCCAGGTCTTGTCCAGTATGCAGCAACTGACTAGCCGGGAGAAGGCTTGACTGTCTGGACACAGCACTGCCTCAGTCCTTCTTTCTATATCCCTGTCTCAGCTTTGGTGCCACTGCTCACCTGGTTTATATAAGATGGAACCTGAGTGTCATCCTCTCCTCAACTCTTCTTTCTCCTTCATTCCCCCATCAGTTTCATTGATCTTTTGTCCTGTCTCTCACATTTCCTTCCTCCTCTCCATACCTAGGACTTCTGTTCCAGTTCAAACTCTCTCCTTCTGTTTGAACTATTTCAGCAGCCTCATCACTGGTCTCCATCTCTCTGGTCTAGCTGTCATCAGATCCACCCTCCACATAGCTGCCACAGAGACCTACCTGAAATACTCCTAGGCGCAGCATGTCTTATGATCTCGCCTTTACCCCTCTCTCTTCTGCCTTATCTCATAGCTCCTTTTTGGTGCACCTTCTATTGTAGCAATACTAAGTAGCTTGTAGTTCCTTTCTCTTTCTTCCCATTGGGCTTATGGCCATGCCGTTTGTTCTTACTGGAATGCTCCTCCCTCACTCCAACTCACCCTCTGAGAGTCCACTCAGGTGTGGTTTCCTCCAGCAAGCTCTTCAGTTTCAACCTTTCTTACCTCTAGGCAAATGAGGTGTTAGTCCTCTGTGCTTCTATAGTATCCAGTACACACAACCATTATTCCACTGACTACATTGCAGTAGTATTTCTTCATTTGTAGAAAAATTTTGGCTCACTCAGCAGTAAAAATTATTTCATTTTAAATATTTTAAAATATTAAAACATCCTGGTGCTAAGTAGGGCAGGGAAACTGAAGAGAACCAAACACATCATACAGACATTTCCTTCTTACCTCAAGGTAAGGGCAAATATGAAAAACTAATGTAAAGAAGAAAACCCACACCCATGGAAACTTTTCAAATAAGGATGCCCAGCCCCAGGGCCAGGATCAGGGAGATGCGAGCAAGGCACCTAGAGCATAACCCACAGGAAGGTTCTCTCCTACACGCGTTCTTAAATTTTAAGGCACTTCACTTTCCATACCTATTTCTGACTTTGCTTTTAAAAATGAGAATAGAAATACATACAGGACATGTTTATTTCAGACTTGTGCTTGAGCAAAATAACGATGCGGGAATAAAATCACTTGGGCAGTTATAAATGGGGTGGAGTGGGGAAGAACAAAAGAAATGATTTTCGTGGTGGGACGTGGGGTTGGAAAGCACGTAGACTCACCTCTGGCATGGAGCTAACTTCGTGCACCTGGCCGATGAGCTTACAGTAGGACTGAAAAAGCAATAGCAGCTGGAAGTGTAGCTTATACAATCTCTGACACAGTTCCAATTGCTATAGAGAGAAATTGCACGGGAAGAAATAGTTATTATTAAGGATCATTCCCATATAACTAGTGAAATCTCAATGGAGACAAACTTTTTTTTTTTTTAAATTAAGAAAACATAACCAGCTGTTATTCCAAATAAAACAGAAAAACAAAATACAGTCATTAAATATCAGTGAGAAATCCACGGTATAATTTCGATTATAGTCTGTGTAATGGATGACTAATTAGAGAGTAGCACCTATAAAGGGACTGAGTAGACAGCCAAATTTCCATTATATTTGCCAATTAAATACCTACCAATTATAGCTGAGTGGTTGTCTTCATTTTTATAAGCTATAAATTATTTTTAAACAGAAAAATTTCCTCTTATTAAAAGTATATTTGAAAGGCAAAACATTAAGCAGTTTTAGGTGTTAAACTTATAAATTCAGTAGACGCCTGGGCCCCTGTAAACGTAACAATCACGTGGTCCTCCAGAGTCCTGTATCAGGCTTACTGATGATACGTCTACTCTGTGCTCAGTAAGTACTTGTTGAATTAAAGAGAGATAAAAAGGGACCAAAAAATGCTTTAAAAAAAGAAATTACGAACACATTTGAAAATTTCTGTGGAAAGGACATCAAAAAGTAATCATACACAATGGCCCTTGAGCCACATAGATACCTCTGGAATTTAAAATGTTTCAGGGATGCATTTGTGCCTCTGTACCCTATAGTGTGGTCTTTACACAGCTTATGTATACTATGAGGGAAAAATAATAATTCCAATGCCAGTGATCGACTAAACTTGGAGCTCTACCCTCTACACTTTGCCTATTTTATTCCAAGAATGAGTTTGCTCCCAGGTAGTGAGTGGATGGGATTCTGTGAAAGGAAAGGAACAGCCTTCGCTCAACAGAATTTCATGGCCAGCAGTCACCAGTCAAAGTGAGTTAAATATGTGGTTTAAACTAAATGCTTCACTGTTCAGTTTTCAAATGGGGTAGGATAAATAGGGCCTTTCTTTTACCAAGGACTACAAAGAAGGCAGCTCAGAATTGAGAGCTTCTAAGGTGACTTAAAACTGATTCCCCCAATCAGTTTAAGGAGAGAAATCACAAGAATTTAGGTTTTAGGAAGAATGTTCTATTGATATTATTAACAGACTTTTGATCCTAAATCTTAAAAGTTACTAAAATTCATGCTAAGACTATGCTGAATGGTTTCCTTTCTCTGTCTAGCCCTTCCCTGCTTTTTAGGGGAGAGCCAATTCTGCCTAGATTATTTGATCTCTTAATACCGGTAACCAGCCTAAGATTAAAGAAGCAGCTACACTGACTAATTAACTCAAACTGGATATTTGGTTGTTTTAGTAAAATATTGTATTTTGTGGTCTTTAAACTTCTCTTTAGGGGAAACTTTAAAAATCTGGTATAAAAGATAACTGCCAGAGACTTGCAAATAAATAAAAAAATATTGTTTAAAAACAATATTACCTTCACAATTTAGGGTGAAACCTAGCTATGAAAAGTCCGACTTTCCTGTGCCAAATCATGGTAGTTATTATACAAAATATTCCACTGACAGTATGAGAATTCATAGCAATATAGGTTTCTACTTTGGGGCAAAAGCAGCCCAGAATGCTACTAATAAACTGCCATGTCTTAATCTACCAAATAAAATAAATTAAAATGAGAAAGGGAAAACATGCTAAGAGATATAACAGTAACGGTAAAAATAAGGGTTGTTATGGGTCCATGCCTAAATGGACAAAGAGTATGAAAGAAAGTTAACTTACTGCAAGAGATTCCATTTGCTACACAGCAAGCATGGCACAGGAAACAAAGGAAAGGAAAGAAAGTACAGGGTCAGTGTCTGCATGCAACAGAAAGCACGGCCCTTTTCCAAGAGCAGAACCGTCAGCAGTATTAGCATTGCTCACCCAAACTTGATAAATCTTGCAAATGTTGTACCCATTCAACATGCATAGCGTTCCAGTTAAAAACAAGCTCTAATGGGAAACATATCACTGGAAAAACATAATGTTTTTTAGGTTCTCTGATTAATCAGTTTAGATTTTGTCAGTCAGTTTTAGAGACCAAAAATCAAAACTTGTATTGCTTGAAGATTTTAGTGTATAAGTGTGCATAATATGTGAACACAGTAAAACTGAGAGGAAGCCAGCTTAGTTATTTGAAGAATTATAGCCCCAAACAAATGAGACTATTGCTTTGTATTAAGGCAGAGTCTTTATTATGTTCAGTTTCATATCTATTAAACTATGACCTTCCAATTAACATTGAATATAGTGAACAATCTACATGGTATTTTCTTTAGTTGGATTGCCTTGCACATTGAGAATATTTTATAGGACTACTATAATTTTTAATTTCAAAGGACTAAACATTGTATACCCTCAAACAAGTGTGAAATATGACAGGTAATTTTCTTGCATTTTACTTTTTATAACAATTTTTTCTCCCATAGACAATTTCTTTTTTCTTTTTTTTTTGAGATAGAGTCTCACTCTGTCGCCCAGGCTGGAGTGCAGTGGCACGATCTTGGCTCACTGCAACCTCTGCTCCCGGGTTCAAGCGATTCTCCTGCCTCAGCCTTCTGAGTAGCTGGGATTACAGGTGCATGCCACCACACCCGGCTAATTTTTGATTTTTTTTTTTTTTTTTAGTAGAGATGGGGTTTCACCATGTTGGTCAGGCTGGTCTCGAACTCCTGACCCAGGGATCTGCCCGCCTTGGCCTCCCAAAGTTCTGGGATTACAAGTGTGAGCCACCATGCCTGGACTCAATAGACAATTTCTATAAGTAATCTACAACTAATAGTTAGTGTAAAATAATGTAAAATTGTAACTGGGCCATGTTCAACACCAGCTACAATTTTTTTTTTTTTTTTTGAGATGGAGTCTTGTTCTGTTGCCCCAGGCTGGAGTACAGTGGCACAATCTTGGCTCACTGCAAGCTTCACCTCCTGGATTCACACCATTCTCTTGCCTCAGCCTCCCAATGTAGCTGGGACTACAGCTGCCCGCCACCACGCCCAGCTAATTTTTTTGCATTTTGAGTAGAGATGGGGTTTCACCTTGTTAGCCAGTATAGTCTTGATCTCCTGACTTTGTAATCCGCCTGCCTCGGCCTCCCAAAGTGCTGGGATTACAGGCGTGACCCACTGCGCCCGGCCAGCAACTACCATTTTTTGATGTCACTATATCATAGAATTGGTTCATGGAAAGTTTGGGTATGTGGAAAGAGATAAGTAAAACTTGACAGAATGTATTTTTTTTAAATTAATGACCATTCCTAATTATGCATCAACATATCTGGTTCTGAATTTTCAAAATATTTAAGGACCTAAGAGTTTCTAATCCAATAAAACCCCCTTATTTTAAAGCTCTTTCAAAAAGTCTCTGGGTTATCATCGTTTTAATGTATTATACTTGAAAATAAGGTACAGTAAATAAGAACAAATGAAACTATCAACTTATTATTTATTAGTATCTACAAATGTAATTAAAGGACTGCCACCAACAAACCCTACTCTATCCTCCAAGGGTCTGTTCTTCCCTTACTTATCACTTGCTTGTCATGTGGGGCTGGCACACTGATGCATATTATGTTTACTAAGTAGTGTTTTGGACCCTGGCCATAAATTTCTTTCAAAGTTTGGAAGACAAACACCTGTAAGCCTCTGATGTGGAGACTACACAGCTTCAGGTATTTACTATTCTCAAGAAAACTTTACATCTAGAAGTTTCTAAAATCAAACTTTCTGTTCTGAAATACAATGTCATATAAGGTCGTCACACAGGAAGAGTCTTGTCTATATAGACGCAGAATTTCCAGTGCAAAGACTTTTTGGACAACATCAAATATGACTGAAATGTTTAGTATGCAGTTTAGGAAGTAAACATTTGCTACCACGGGATTTACCTTTCAGAAGTGTGAAATGAAGCAAGTGCTGAGTAAATTACAAGGCCTTGTGTGAAGAAAACGGCTTTTTATTGCTTTCCAAAACAAGGTTATAACCCAAAGAGGTCATCAAATCAGTTCAAGTAAAATCTTTTCTGTTCAATAAAGGCAGAGGAAACTTTCGACTTCAGCTTGGTGCTGAGGAATTTCATTGTCAATGAATTCCTCCCACTCAGCTCTCAGGGCACAAAATAGTGTTTTTCTTGGGAGATGGCCAACTGTGATGAATGCCAGTCCTCAGGATTCTTCCTAAGCATTCCTTTTTAGGTAGGCTAGTTCAGGCTTCCTTGATATTTATTATCTCAGAATCTTTCTGTAGGCCACAGGATGGGACCTAGTTCGCATTTAGAGTTCCAAAAAGATAGTGAAAAAAGCCTTTCTGGGGGGCCATTTTATGGAAAGTATTAACATTCCCCTTGTCCCACCATTCCGTGCTAATGTATCCACATTCTAAAAATAATCCCTTGAGAAGTCTTTATAAACTTATCTGTGTTTTGGTGACTTGAGGTTCTTTTGAACACGTTGTGGGAATGTCCTTGCTTTATTTAGTCACAAGGATTTTCTTCAAGGCCCCTTCCTGCTCTCCTGGTATGGCTTGATTTATAAAATTGGATTTAGAGGTATGTTTTCTCAAAACGAGGAAAAAAAAGATCATAGAGCCAAGATATTTAGAATTTATCATAAACAATTGAGGAATGCAGAGCTTTTAAAAGCCCAGAATAATTGAACTCCTGCTGATCGACGGTAGCATAGCCGTATCTGGGTTCTGTCTTCTGTTCTCAGCTGGATTCTATGCTTATGACATAACCAGTCAGTAAAAATCTAAGACATTTTTGATATGCTAGAAGATGAACCACAGTGTACTAGAATAGCTATTATTTTCATCTCATTTAATCCCTGAAAGTCCTGCGTTTAAATTAATGAGAATTTAAATAACCTAGCCTAATGATGAAATCCCCTAAAAGGTGGGAATAGTATGTACTCACTTGTTGCTAATAATGCTTGGGCCTGGCACATTGATGGCTACTGCATTAACTTTGTTAAGTAGTTTTTTGGACCTTGGTCATAAATATCCCTCAAAGCTTTGGAAGATAAATACAGCTATGATACAGATTACACATCCTGAGGTATTTACTTTTTTCAAGAAATCTGTAAGCTGTCTTCAGCAGACATTTCTTTAGCCAATATGAGAAAGAATATGGCTTATAGAGGAAAGACTGACTATATCTGAAGGATGATGTTTAACAGATGATAACTGGAGAAAAGTCTTGTCTTGTTCAACACTTAACTTGTTTCATTTGTATAAGAACAGAGGTTGTAGGCTTCTCATTCATAGATTACATAGATAGAAAATACATAACCGAGAAGATAAGTGTCCAAAAAGACCCTAACAGAATGATGATTTGAATATAAGAAGATGAAACGTAGTAGGGCTAAATGTGAATTATTGTCCTTGAGTTCAGAGAGTCAAATGTTCAAGTAGTGCTCAGAAATACCTGTTGAATTATGAATGCATTAACTAAAATCGACAATACATGATGTCGAAACATCTCCAGCTTTTCTGGGCCACCTCTGCAGAACTGGATGATGAACTGTGTTAATTAACTATAAGGAGACTAAAGCCACTGCCTGCAGAACCCAGAGCCGAGAGGTCTGCAGACTTTGTTCCCTGACCTGCATTTATGTTCACTTAAACCATCGACTAGTGGCCACTCCAGAATGAATTTTGCAAGAGATGGAGAGGTCAATGGAAACCAAAATCCTTAGTTGGAAATGCTGATTTTAAGTCATGAAGAGATTTATTTCTCCTTTTGATATGTGCAGGCTGAGAAAACACTACTAAAGCAGTGTCCGCAAATGAAAGTGATCTCATGACACAAGCAAATCACATCATGCCTTGATTTATGTCCTATTTAGTGTATGTTGCACCTTATTCTAGGAGAACTGGTATTACTATCACCAAGAAGCCCAAATCATTGACTAATAATGGCTGTCTTTAAAAAAGAGCCTTCCCCGAAATATACTTCCCAAATATTGGAAATAATTTTCTTAGAAACATGGTTTGTTTTGTTGTTTTGAACACGCGCTGAGAATGTTCCTCCAATATATCCCTCAGAAAGTCAGTTCAGCAGACAGGTGCTTGTATATGCAGAGCTGCTTCTCGCATATGCGAAGAATAATACTCTTTCCTGTTTTCTTTTTGGAAACTCAAGCCCTTTCTATCTAGCTTTATTCTTCATTTTGGAGACTTAGGTACAGAGAAATATTTTTCTGTTATAAGAAAAGCAACAGGCCAAGCATCATGATGACTGGTGCCTGGCTCCTGCCTTGAGCATTAGGAACTCACTGGGCAGGAGGGATGGTGGAGAGTCCATATGGGTCTATACTTAGTGCTGGCTCCTTGTTGCCACTGAGGAAGGCAGGCCCAGTGTTGCTAGATCTTCTTATTTAGAGACACCAGGAATTCTGTTTTGAGTGTGTGTGTATGTGTGAAAGTTTGTTTTGTTTTTTTTTGAGATGGAGTCTTGCTCTGTTACCCAGGTTGGAGTGCAGTGGCGCAATCTCGGCTCCCTGCAACCTCCGCCTCCCAGGTTCAAGTGATTCTCCTGCCTCAGCCTCCCAAGTAGCTGGGATTACAGGCGCCCACCACTGCACCTGGCTCATTTTTGTATTTTCAGTAGAGATCATATTTCACCACGTTGGCCAGGAAGATCTCGAACTCATGACCTCGTGAACCACCCGCCTCAAGCTCCCAAAGTGCTGGGATTATAGGTGTGAGCCACCGTGCCTGGCCGTATGTGTGGAAGTTTAAAATTTTTAAATGCAAGGTCAGTTAATAGTGTGCAAGCTTAACACGTCTGTGAATTGGTTATAGTTCACAAGCCACCAGTGCATACGCTTTCTTCATTATTTTTATGTCTGCAACTTTATGTTAAGAATAGAAGAAAAATTGGAAAAATAAATATTCAGCACCCAACAAAGAGATATATTGTCTTCCACAAACAATTCTACAGCAATCCTCACTTAAATCACCTGTTAAGAATGACTAGGAATTTTCTACTGGCAAAGACCGGACCAGACTAGGTAGGGCTTGGGGGTTGAGAAGCTTTCATATGCATGTCTGTACACTGTCACCATCTCTGACAGACTGATATCTTTATTCAAGAATTTACTTTTCTAGGTTTAGTCGGGTAAGCACTAATCCTTTCATGAAGTGCACACTTCTCTGAAATAGAACAGATATGAGTAATAATTATCGGTATATTCACATTGCTATTTATATCCAGACACAGATTCTGCAAGTTATAAGTTCACTTATCCACATTCTACATGTCCTCAGGCAAGGGTGTGCTCAGAGTAACTGGCAACATCAAATCATTCCAGAAGACAGAGAACCTGATTACACAGGAGTGTTGGAGAGAATGACTTAGAGGTAAGTTAAGCAGTGCTCTGAGGCCAGACATTGGTTGGGTTTTGTTTTGGGTTGGAGGCCAAATGGTAGCTCTAGTCAGCAAAATTATATCTCCACATCTCTAGATATAAGATCTTGATATTTAAGTGGAAAGACACAATCATTTCTCCTCAAGGCCCACCTTTCGTGTGTAAGGACTTTTTTCCCTCAGTTTTCTCTCACAGCCCATTTCCGGCCTTGTTGAGTGTTACCTATGATGGGAGCCGAGGCTGCCTGATTTGTGTACTCTGCATGGTGCCTAGCCATGCCTCAAGGCTGGTGGAATTAGAAAGTGTGAGGTTTGAGCTGCATGCCCAGTGGCCAGACTACTTCCAGGGTCTACTAACGAATTAAAACAGAGACTGTAACCAAGTATCCAGATGACTTACACAAATCTCCCTGCCTTGCCTGACTTGCTAGGATTGCTAACCTCTTTTGTTAGGTGGCATATACTTTGCCTTCCAGATCAACCACAGACTCCAAAATTGTTACACATGTAGGCCTGGAAGCATCTTCCTTAGGACATCCGGTCACTGCTTGAGTTCTCTGGTCACCAGTGTGTCCAGGAGCCATTTGGAAATATTCTGAAACACTGAGCTAATATCGACAATAGGGCCAAAGCTTGGTTGGTTTTTGCAAAAACATTGGAAGCACCAGACTCAGAATTTGCCCTTCCATTATTGCTTTCCCAGTAAATCCCACTCTCATCCCTCTTGGGTGTTTTATGCATCTTCCCTCCTTATTCATGCAGATTCCTAAAGCCATATTAGACACTTAGATATATGCTGGAAATTATTCTCGAGTGTTTTCCCATGTGTATGTTTTGCCTCCAAAATTAAGCTAGAGAAAGTGTGGACAAATGGAAAGAATATGGCCTTTAGACTTTGCCTGTCAGCTTCAGTTTTCTTAGCTGCAAAATGGAAAAACCCTGATTTCAAAGGATTGTTGTAAAGGATCAAATGAGATTACATGTGCACAGTACTCAAAAACATTAGTTTCTTCTTTCTACTTTTGTATTCTCAAGCCTTTATAGTAATGCTAACAGAGTTGTCACATCTAAACAAATGAATAAATAGATGAAGTCTATTTTTTGAGTCCTTGGGGTTTAGTAAAAACACAACAAAAGAGAGGGAGAGGAAAAAGTACTACAAAATAGAAGCAACGAAAGAGGTGCATGAATAGGAAATGGGTAAAAAACAATAAGCAAAAATAAGATAGATATTTGTTTGAAGAAGGTGAAGAAGAACCAGGTAAAAAGGAGGGAGCAACTAAAACTCAGTAAAACAACTTAATAGAAATAAATCACAAGCACAACAGAAATACATATTTTAAAGTTGGAATGTTTGGGAAACAGGATAGGTTAACTGGAATTTCTGGTTATCCTTTAGGGTTAACCAGGAAGCTATAAACAAACAAACAAATACATAATAGATTTGGTTTCAACCCTTGTTCATAGAAATCTGCAAAGTATCAATGCACTTTCCTGTCTGAGGTTCTGTTATAGAGAATATAATAGAATTTGATGATTGAGGCCAAGTTTTCAGAAAACAAATTGTGTTTTACATACTACTATACAAACTAGACTATAAGCCAGATTAGATTTATGCTCAAAGTAAATCCTAACCTGCTAACTGTTCTCTGGCCTGAATTTGTCTTAACAGCAGATTATAGTGAAGGGAGGGCTGGGCTGGAATGACAAGCCATGAGTACTACTGGGTGGCCATAAAATCTGAAACCTAGATAATACTTTATTTTTTAAAATGTATTACTTCTGGGATATGCTAATGGCACAGGTTATTCAGTGAAAATCTAAGTCACAAATCATCTGAGACATGACGTCACAGATGCATATATAGGGATTGAGGGAAATGCCGGAGTTTATTGTGATTTTTGAACAGCATATTTCAATTCTGCTTTGCTTATGGGAGACATTATATAAGTCATTAAACACTTATTTTAAGAATGTATGCAAACTAGTTATTATTTGCCTATGTTGACAGACTTTATGTCTAAGCTACATTTCTGCCTGTCACTTCTCAGCCATGGAGCCTCGGATAAGTCAAGCTGTGGTGTCTTCAGCTATAGAATGGGCAAATGCTACCGCCCTGCTTCCCATCCAGAGAGATCAACTGACTTAAGGGGTGTGAAAGTGCTCTGTAAACCATAAAGTGAGATATAAATGTGCATCTTCAAGAAGGGCAGCAATGTGGAAATGCAACCTCTACTTCAATGCCCTCTTTAGATATTTTCCTTTTCAATCTCTGATCTCTTTATAGTTTTATAGTTTGCTTTTCAATCTCTGATCTCTTCACTAAAACTGATTTTATAGTCAGCTTTATAGTTTGCTTTTCAATCTCTGATCTCTTCACTAAAACTTATCAAGGGGCTTGCCTAGGGACTCAATCAATGCTGGCATGGACAGTGTTACTCTCAGGGCTGCAAACTTGCTCAATAACAAACACCCAATTGAAATGGAATCACTGGTGTTTGGTTGAAAATGTTCACTCCAAACCTCTGATCAGAAACCAGACTTTACTGGATTCTTTTTACGTAATGAAGTACTGTTTCTAACACAGGAAGATGTTTTCAGATCATCCAGAGGGTGTGCCACGTAAAACACTTTTCCAGTAGTAATGACATAATTCCGAGGTAACACCTTCTCTCCCTAGATGGGGCAGCAGCCTCCTAAGTTCCCTTAACCACTCTTGCCACTTTGAGCTATTTCCATAGTAGACAGAGTGGGAGAGCCTTGATCTAATCATCCCCACTGTTAACCCTTTTCAGTTGCTTATTATTGCTGTTAAACACCAAAGCCCTGCATGGGCTGGCTTCTGCTAAGTTCTCCAGACTCTTCTCAACGGGGCTTTCGGTGCTGTCAGTCACATGGGCTCTCCTTGGTTCTTGGAAAGGCCTGGTTTCCCTGCCTCCGGGCCTTTACACAGACTACAGGCCCACTTCTCTCTATCTCATATTTTAGATCTCTGCCAAGATGTTACTTTCACGGAGAACCCTTCCCAGAACTGCCCTCCCCATCGGATCAGGCAGCCTTGCTCTGTGATCTCTCAGCTTCCTCTTCTTTCCTGTCCTTGATGGTCCTTGTTGCAGTTAATAGCTGTATGACTGTTTCACTGATGTCTGTCTCGCTGACAAAATCAGAAGCTCCACAAGGGCAGAGGCCTTGTCAGTTGCTCATGATTGCCATACAGGAGGCACTCAATACGTGACTGCAGAAAGAATGATTTTCATCCATTCCTACTCTGTCCTTTAATTTCCTTTATAGTATGGCACACTGGTCTGAGGTGTGTAGCAATTCTAAACGAGAAAATCTGTTTTACAGTGACTGCTGAAAGGTCTAGAGAAACTTCCTTCATTAAAGAAACTAAGTGGTTCAGTGAAGAATTAATGAAATTTGGCTTTATAATCTGAATTAAGAATAAATTTATTAGGAAATTATTAGTATAGTTAGACAGTATCCAGCAAAAAAAGGTTATTTTATACCTCTACTTTTCCAAAACGAAGAAAACCCCCCAAAATCCCATCAACACACGTTCATGCTGGAATGTCATTCTGTCTTACTCTGTTGGTTTCATGTAAATGTTTGGGGTGATTCATTCTGCCTCTTCTTTTCTCAAGTTCCAGGCTTCTTGGGTAGACCAAAACTAACACACAATGTCAGAGCACACAAGAGACCCATTCTAACAGGCTTTTATTACCTTTTCTTCGGAGTCCCCTGGCTGACAGGTAATTACTCCATCTCTTGATCCTCCTGCAAATGTTGCCTTGCAATTTGCAAGCCACTGTTATCAGAAAGAGAGGGGCAGACATAGGTAAATTCAGCAATGTTCTGAGAACATTTTTAGTATCAATTCTGTTAGGAAAAATTCATTAAAGTTCTAATGACAGTAAAATGAAATTGTGCTGTAATGACTTTTTGAAAAGGGTCGTATTTGGGGGTTAAAGATGAACTGTTGGAAATTAAAAGTATCTGTTTATATGGGTTCAGTGATGGTCATCTAAAAATACAATTTCAATATTATACTGTGTTGCCCTAGCGAATGGTTTCACCACACTGTTCCTAATTTATGTATAAATGAATATATTATGGCTAGAAATCTTCCATATGATTGGGGTTAGAAGACAGGACCAATACTTCCTCACAGGCTGGGTGATTCTGGTCAACATGACCTGACTTGGACACATCTACTTCTGTTATGCTGCGGTGGCTGCATGTGCTATGGGGCTGATCTCCTTCACTATAAGGAAGGCTATTATGGTAATAGCTCAGCTACTGAGAGATCCTGCCAGTCTTAAGCATCTGGGATAGTAACTACCACAGGTGTGAAAGGGAACCTTTGAGCAGAAAACAATGAGCATTGAGGAACTGAAGTTCACACTTGACGTTAAAGGCTAGATTAGTTCACCAACCAGAATAAAAAGATTACTTTTACCGGTGATGACTGAGAACCTGAAAACAGTGGCAGGTAAAAGGCCACAGAAATAGAAGACAAAGATAATTGTTACGGTAGAAAGTTAGAACTCTTGCCCTTGGGCAGGTCAAGATAACATCAATAACAGCAATAGCAATAAACTCCAAACCAGTAACTTTACAATGAACATATTCTCTTTATGTGGCATTGTGCTGGTCAGTTTACAGATATTATTTCTATTTTCAAGGCAGTATCATGATGTGGTTAAGAGCACGGGCCTTTGAATCCCACAGCTCTGGGTTTCAATCCCACCCAGTTCCTAGCTAGCTAACGAGGGTAACAATAGCAACTCTCAGGGTAGTTGTGAGCATTAAACCATATAATTTAAGAGATTTAACTCTTAGCAGGTTGTTGGACACATAGAAAGGACTCAGGAAATGATAGCTGCCATGACTATTATAATTGTTTTATCTTCACAACAATCCTGCAAATTAGTTATTATTACCAAGGGCTTACAGATGATGCATCTGAGATGAGAGATGGCAAGTCACTTATCCAAGGTGACTAACCCTTAAATAACTGAGCTGTGATTTAGACTCAAGTCAATCTGACTTCAAAACCCATGCTTTTTCTATAGTGCCTGGCATATTATAGAAAGTGCTCAATACACACTGCATACAATTATTATTGAACCACTGAGTTTTCTGGGCCTCCAACTGTGCATCTCTCAGAAAACAGGTGGCCGGCATGGATGGTTTCTAGATCACTTCTGTCTCTAACATTTTACAATCTAGATCTATGAAGAAAGAAAAAAGTAAAGAGCAAGAGCTGAGGTCAAGAGAAACCCTGGGGACTGGCTCTAAGAGTGGCTATGAGAACAGACAGGAGATCCACCACAGCTAGTTTTGGGTAAGGCTAACACTGGAAGGAAGTAATCACCAATTTCAAATCTCTGGGATAAGTTATAACATTGGTAAGTAACATATCAAGCAGATACCCATTTTTTTTTTTCTTCCCAATTTCTTGGTAGGGCTAAAAGTGAATGCTGAAAAATTTCTCTTTTGTAGATACCATTTTTAATACAATTAATATTGTATACAGTCCTACCACCATTAAATTGGAATTGTAATCCTTAACAAGGGAAAAGATGAAGTCTGCCTTCTACTCCCTAAAGAGCACATCTTAGGTTAATCACAACACCTCCCAAGAACTCAGAGTGGTTGGATTCATTTGGTTTTAACTGACTGCACATGCATAGAAACAAACACTTACTGAGAGTGTGGCCTCTTTCCTGTTGTTGTAGGTATCCAAATATTCTTGCAGTTCTAACACACTGAACTTGAGCTTGTCTAGAAGTCCACATGAAAGGAGCTAAAGACAGGAAAATAACTGGTATTAAAACAACTAGAGAGGTATCAACACAAAGGCACAGCTATACAGAAAACAGAAGTATATTTAGAAGTGATGTAAAAGGGGTACAAGTGCCATCCATTTTAATAAGCTGTGAAATTTGGAATTTTGCTCAACTATCAGCTGCAATTGCAATTGAATCCCAGCTTGATAATACACGCCTCCTAAGAAAATATTCACTCTTTCCCATATTAGCATAGGCAGGTAAGACATACCAAGTATTCCATAGAGGCCCACACTAAGATATGGTTTCCATTTTATACATGACTTCTACTGTCATCACCCAATAATACTCCAACCAGTGTGAAGACAAACCTCCAAAAAGACTTTCAAACTGATTTTGTATTTAATCTAAACCTTAAGTCATTTATGATAGAATGACTTTTCATGTATTCTTTGCTACAAGACAGCTACTGATCAAACAGGTTCTTGGAAGGACTTGATTCTTAAGAGACTTTTAAAATCTAAGCACATCCTCACTGGTTCTAAACCTCAGTAATTACTGAGCATGTGATGATTCTGTCATATCATGGGGGATAGAAAAAAAAGGTATCACACAACTCCCATCCACCAGGAGCTCGTCAGTCTCGCATGGTTAGAGTTCCATGCATAAAGCCATGATTTGCCATCAGCCAGAGACTGTTTTGATTATCCTTTAAACTCATCATTCGCAGTTTGAGCTGGGCAAATCTAGAGGGCAATAACTCTCTGTTAGAGACTTGGGGGTGGGGAAACTGATTGGCATGTTGCCTCTGAAGACCCATCTGACTAGGCAACCTGGCATCATGGGCACTGCCTAGGTCAGCTCCAGGAGGTTATCTGACCATATCTGCACAGCTGTCAAAGTCAGAGTCATCAGAGAGCGGTTGCCAAGGATGCAGAGGGAGCAGAGGTGGAGTTTTCTCCTTATTCTGTGAAATCGCTCTGCGTTGGCCTGGACTGGCCATGCGCAGTAATTATACTGCAGACCTTTGGGAGTCATATCACAATACAGCGCTGCTCACAACACTGAAGGTGTCTTTAAAACAAACCACAGCACAAACATGCTACCCTGAAGTTCTGCACAGTAGGTTGCATAGGCCCTCCCCTGTCAGAGCAGGACTGGGATACTCACAGTCTCGGCATCCACAAAAAGTGTAGGGCACTCAGAGCAGGAGGTGAGCATCTGGGAAGAGCTGACAAATTTGGATCCGATTCCCCGGAGGTTATCTCCAAGGTAACTGGCTGCATCACAGGTTAGGAAGCAGAACCTTTTCTGAATATTCTGCAAGGCAAAATAGTGACCATTTGTAAAGGTCAAGTTCAACTTATATATGATAAAAAACATTTGGGGGGGCAGCTTCTGTTTTTATATTTCAGTTACATTAACTGATTTTTTTTTTGAGATGGAGTCTTGCTCTGTCACCCAGGCTGGAGTGCAGTGGCGCAATCTCGGCTCACTGCAAGCTCTGTCTCCTGGGTTCATGCCATTCTTCTGCCTCACCCTCCTGAGTAGCTGGTACTACAGGTGCCCGCTACCACGCCCGGCTAATTTTTTGTATTTTTAGTAGAGACGGGGTTTCACCGTGTTAGCCAGGATGGTCTCAATCTCCTGACCTCGTGATCAGCCTGCCTCGGCCTCCCAAAGTGCTGGGATTACAGGCGTGAGCCACTGTGCCCGGCCCTGATTTTTTTACTTGACATAAAAATTGTATATGTTTACTGTGTACAACATGTTTTAAAATATGTACATGCTGTGAAATGGCTAAATTGGGCTAATTAACATGCACTGCCTGACTTTTTTTTGGTGGTGAGAATACTTAAAATCTACTCTCAGCAATTTTCAAGAATATAATGCATAATTATTAATGGGAAAAATCCCTACTTTTATTTATTATTTATTATTTTTATTATTATTTTTTAATTTATTTTTTATTATACTTTAAGCTTTAATAATGTGCACAACGTGTAGGTTTGTTACATATGTATACATGTGCCATGTTGGTGTGCTGCACCCATTAACTCATCATTTACACTAGGTATATCTCCTAATGCTATCCCTCCCCCTCCCCCAACCCCACAACAGGCCCCAGTGTGTGATGTTCCCCTTCGTGTCCAAGTGTTCTCATTGTTCAATTCCTACCTATGAGTGAGAACATGCGGTGTTTGAAAACCCCTACTTTGAAATCTTTATAAACATATTACATGAGAATGGGTCCGTAGGGTAATGGGGGAGGGGAGCAGAATGAATGTTTACGTTAAATCAACTAAGTAATCATTCAGTGTGAACGTTTCTTCCTGAAATGTCATTTCCCAATGCGTGGATGCTTGTGCAGGTTGAGTATCCCTTATCTGAAATGCTTGGGACCAGAAGGGTTTCGGGTTTTGGACTTTTTCAGACATGAAATATTTGCAGATACATAACCACTTGAGTTGTTCCAATGAGCATTTCCTTCGAGTGTCACATTGGCACTCAAAAAGTTTCAGATTTTAGAGCATTTTGGATTTTTGGATTTGGGATGCTCAGCCTGTATCATCTTTTTGATCAACACTGCTTTTCTTTTCGCTTGTGGTTAGTGCCAATCAGAGTCTGAGTCTTCCTTGCGTGTTTGTCAGACTGGTAAAAGGAGATTACTTCAGTGTGGGCAAGATGAAAAGGGTCAAGAGGCGTAACTCTTTTCTGCTTCCCGAGATCAGAGCTCCTTGAGACAGAGCATGGAAACTGTGCATTTGAGCCTCTGAAGAGTAAAGTAGTAAATGCTGAATGGGACCTCTCTTCCTCTGTGGGCACGTCTGGTCAGGTGTCTCAACTGAGCCTACTTCTGTCCTAGAGCTTAATATACATCACTCATTAATCCTCATCGCCGGATGAACAAACTGAGGTTAAGAGTGGTTAAGTGACTCGCTTAAGGTCATGCAACTAGTAACTGAATGAGTAAGGATGGGTCTGACTCCAAAGCTGACAATCCTTCCATAATCTAGATTGCTTCCTAAGGTTACTGCTCCTCCTACACTACCTGAGGGGAAAAACAAAAAACATAATTAAGAAGAATCTGATTCACTGTGCCCGTGTCAGTGTCAAAATAAGAACACTTTTTTGGGAGGCTGAGGCAGGAGGATCACAAGGTCAGGAGTTCAAAACCTGCCTGGCCAACACAGTGAAACCCCGTCCCTACTAAAAAAAAAATACAAAAAAAATTAGCTGGGCATGGTGGTGTGCGCCTGTAATCCCAGCTACTTGGTAAGCTGAGGCAGAAGAATTGCTTGAACCCGGGGGGTGGAGGTTGCAGTGAGCCGAGATCGCACCACTGCACTCCAGGCTGAGCAACAGAGAAAGACTCCATCTCAAAAAAAAAAAAAAAAAACCAACAAAAGCAAACAAACAAAAAACACTTTTACCCCCCTGAACTTCTAGCAAACAGTGTTTTTTGTTTTGTTTTTGAGACAGGGTCTTGCTCTGTCACTCAGGCTGGAGCACAGTGGCACAAACATGGTGCTCACTGCAGCCTTAAACTCCTGGTCTCAAGCAATCAGCTCACCTCAGCCTCTCAGGTAGCTGGCACCATAGGTGTGTGCTACCATACCCAGCTAACTTTTAAAACTTTTTTTTTTTGTAGAGATGGGGTCTTGCTATGTTGCCCAGGCTGGTCTCCAACTCCTGGGGTCAAGCAATCCTCCTGCCTCAGCCTCTCAAAGTGCTAGGATTACAGGCAGGAGCCGCTGCACCCAGCCTATACAATGTCGTTAACAAAAGAACAAACTATTTAACAACAGCAAAAAAAGAATTCCAGTCCTTACGCATTGGCTTTCCCCAATGATATCACTACTTTTTGGGTTGTCAAACCTAATCCATGAAAAACACTATCTATCCTGTTAAGGAGAAATTAGCATGTCCCCTAAACAATAGCAGGCTTTTGGTTCTTTATAAGTTATATTAGAAAAATGCCAACCATATTGCATATAATTTATTTTTTAATTTATTTGATATATCTGAGAATCTTGGTAGAATGTATCACATACTCCTATCTCTGTGGTAAGTTGGTTTTATGTCAATTAAATAAAAGACCCAAAACTAACAATGTTAGAGCTGAAAGAAACCGAAATTCCATGTCTACCATTGCATAGCTGGTTGAGTAGCAGAGGTGGGATTAGGATTCAGGTCCCCAAATAGTGTGGAGTTCTTTCCTTGTTACCTAAGGATAAGGTAAGATCCTGGCTTATTTTTTCTTATACAGTGAAGACTAGATCTGTCAGGGAACTTCAGAGCCACATATAAAGTCAGTGATATTTAGGGGATATAAATTCAGTTTTGTTTTCTTGTGAATTCCATCACACATTATATAATTTGATGACATTATGTGACACATGATGATGATATTCTCACGAGCAACAAGAAGAAAATATGATGACTGAGACACTTGGAAAAATGTCCACACTGGACCGACAGGAACCACTTCCTTGTTTTTAAAACCAAATTATTTTCACAATTACCTCCTCCCTACCTCTTCCAAAATCCAACTAAACACGGAAACATTGTATTCACATTTACAGGGAAATGTTGGGAAACAGTAAACAGACATCGTAAGGAAATGACAAATGATTCATAACAGGCAGAAAGCAGGTCTAATGTATTTCATTTCCAGCATTACTAAAATAGGCATTTTAGTAATGCCTATTTTGCTTCAAGTATTACTTTCATATAGCATCTGATCAGGGTTGAGAAAGTTCTTAAGTATAAATGTAATATTAAAAAGCAAAACAGGAGGTATGTATTTTAAAAAATTATTATATTATTATTACTGCAGATAAGCTCCATAGGGTGATTGATTCAATACACTGATGAAAAAGAAATTCAAATCCAAATGAGTCCCCCCAGGGCCCATGCCTGTCCCCACCTTCCAGCTCATTTGCATTTTAATTTTTAGTACTTTCTTCTCCCTCTCTCCACAACTGCGTTGCTCTCTGGACAGTGGATGCTGTGAAACCTGAACCCACTGCCTTGCTGCTGGAGTGGCCAAAGATCCTAGAGAATGAACTGTTACCAGACAACAAATGGCACATCAGCCCCTCTCAGGGGAAGGGGTCATCTTCTGCGAGGACACTGGATGGGACATCTGAGGCCTTTCAGTCCTATAGCCAGTTTTATCACTTGGGAGTTAGCTTTGTTCTCTTTAGTCTCTCTCCTGCAATCTGAGTATTCTCTCAGAAGTGGCTAGAGAGTCCCCAGTGGAGGTGGCTCATGGCGTGCCAGGGCTGCAGACCTCTCTGTGGTGGGCAGTCAGTCACCTCTGGGCTCTCACCAGAAGATCCAGACTCTGTGGTGGGGCCAGGGCCACAAAGGACATGCCAATGACCATGAGGAAGAGCAGCCAAATGGGAGCAGCCAGGCTGTGCTGACAGTCTGCTAGATGCATGGCTTGAGCTGTTTCTCCATGTGAGCTGTCATAAGTAGTCTTTGAAAGATAAAACTCATAGACACTGTTTTCACTTCCATTGTACCATGGAGGACACTGAGGCTTGGAGAACGTAAGGACTGTCTGCAGGCCTAGAAGGCTAGTAAGTGGCCAGAACTGGAATTTGAACCTAGGTAGGTTTAACTTCAAAGGCTAGTTTGACTTCACTGTACTCTTTTTCCACCAAGAAATCACCATCCCATACAACTCTTTTCTCTTTATGCCTCACCAGCATCTCAACTGGTGGACTGCCAGGTGCCAGGCAGGTAGAGGGTGTAGACAGGGCCTCCCTTCTGCCTTCCTTATGCTACCTGCATACCTGGGTAGGTGGGAGAGGAAGTCAGGCTAGACGGTGTCTGCAGCTGTGGGCCATGGCTGACCTGTCAGTCTTGGTAATGAACCTGCTGGTCTACTGACATGAAGTTAGAAGCTGTGTGTTGAAGGTTTCCATTTATTCTTCCTACATTTACTAAGCACCTGCCCTCTTCATGGCAGACAGACACCTAAACAAGTTATTACCATACAGCATCACAAGTGTAACGGATGCAAGCACAAAATCCCGAGGTGCCAGGGGCAGGGAGAAAGAAGTAAGGGAAGGCTTTACTCACTGAAGTGACACCCAATCAGGGCTTTGAATGTAACTGGGAGTGCAGCCCAGGGACAAGGGGAGATGACCGTTCTAGGCAGAGACAAAGTATTCTGCAGGACTGTCAAATTAAGCATGAATAATCCAATAACTCTAATAAAAATGACTCATAACAGCCAAACTTAAATATGTATTATTAATCATTCTTTAAAAAGAGCTTTTAGAGGCCGGGCACGGTGGCTCACGCCTGTAATCCCAGCACTTTGGGAAGCCAAGGCAGGTGGATCACCTGAAGTCAGGAGTTCAAGACCAGCCTGACCAACATGGTGAAACCTCGTCTTTACTAAAAATACAAAATTAGCCGGGTGTGGTGGTGCATGTCTATAATCCCAGCTACTTAGGAGGCCGAGGCAGGAGAATCGCTTGAACCTGGGAGGTGGAGGCTGCAGTGAGCTGAGATCGTGCCATTGCACTCCAGCCTGGGCAACAAGAGTGAAACTCCATCTCAAAAAAAAAAAAAAAAAAAAAAAAAACTTTTAGAAAAATATAGTAAGTTGCTTTGCCTCTCAATCCTTAACATTAAATTTATCTCAAATAGTAGCTTTCTGGTAGTTTGCTTTAAATTTTCAATCTGGCTTAATGTTCAAAATATTTCTAGAATTCTTATTTTTTAGCAGCCAATTGTTTTGTCTTAAATCTAACATCTCCTCCAGCCCCAGGTTAATCTCAGACATGACATTAATGTGCCCATTGAAGTTTCTACTAGGTTTTCACTTAGAGTAAATTGAAGAAGTTGAAAGAGCACTACAAGTAAGACTCCAAGTTAACCAGTCCAAGTAGCTATCTGCACTACTGGTATATAATTCTCCAAAAATGGATTATAAGAAGGGCCTCCAGGCTCAAAAACAGAGTTCACTTTTATGTTAGCTAAAAATATGTCATCCTGAATTTGAAATTATTTAAAATAGATTATTTCAGTTTTGCCTAACCTTCTGCTCACTAGAATAACAGATTAATAAGTAATCTTTTTTTTTGTTTTTGTTTTTTTTAATGGAGACAGAGTCTCACTTTGTTGCCCAGGCTGGAGAGCAGTGGTGTGATCTCGGCTCACTGCAACCTCTGCCTCCCAGGTTCAAGTGATTCTCCTGCCTCAGCCTCCCGAGTAGCTGGGATTATAGGCATGTGCCACCATGCCCAGCTAATTTTGTATTTTTAGTTGAGATAGGGTTTCACCATGTTGGTCAGGCTGGTCTTGAATTCCTGACCTCAGGTGGTCCTCCCACCTCGGCCTCCCAAAGTGTTGGAATTACAGGCGTGAGTCACTGTGCCTGGCTGATTGGCCTGATTCTTAAGGGTTACTAAGTAGGAGGCACCTTCCCATACCATAAAAAGAAATTACAATGTACAGCAACCTGCTGCAATGCCATTGACCTCAGAGCAGAACCGAGGTCAAGGGACACTGGCTACTGAAATGCTGAAATGATATTTTAAGGCAGATTTACCTATGGGGTCTCCTACTCCCCAAGACTTCTTAACAACCCATTTAAGAGGGACATAATTTCAGTTTTGCAATTTTGATATATCATTCCTTATTTTCCTGCCTTTCCCTTCGGCCATGGCTCTTCCTGTAGGTGATTTGAGGGCCCCTTCTCTCAGTCCAACTAAATTACTGTCCCTCTCCCATGATAAACTCATGATATACAGAACTCAACAGTTATATAAGTTTAACTACATTCTAACTGTTCTGTCTGGTCATTCATCCAAAATTCAAGTCTATTCAAAGTTGGAACTAGATAGTTCCTTTCCATTTTTTCCCCTTATATTATCCATGGGAGTTCTGTCTAATGAGTTATGAAAAAATACGCTTAAGAAAACGCTGAAAGAAAAGCGTTTTTTATTATAGAAAAATAGGAAATTGGCCAGGCACGGTGGCTCATGCCTGTAATCCCAGCTACTCGGGAGGCTGAGGCAGGAGAATCGCTTGAACCTGGGAGGCGGAGTGAGCTGAGATCATGCTACTGCACTCCAGCATGGGTGACAGAACAAGACTCTGTCTCCCCACCCCCCAAAAAATAAAAAAAAAATAAGGAAATAAAAAACACCCCAAATTTCATTACCCTGAGAAGATACAATGATATTCTGGTGTATAATTTTCATTCTTTTCTTTTTTTTTTTTTTTTTTGAGACAGAGTCTCGCTCTGTCGCCCAGGCTGGAGTGCAGTGGCCGGATCTCAGCTCACTGAAAGCTCCGCCTCCCGGGTTCACGCCATTCTCCTGCCTCAGCCTTCCGAGTAGCTGGGACTACAGGCGCCCGCCACCTTGCCTGGCTAGTTTTTTGTATTTTTTAGTAGAGACGGGGTTTCACCATGTTAGCCAGGATGGTCTCGATCTCCTGACCTCGTGATCCGCCCGTCTTGGCCTCCCAAAGTGCTGGGATTACAGGCTTGAGCCACCGCGCCCGGCCATTTTCATTATTTTCTAGGCATTTAAAAAAAAGAAATACTAATCTATCTATCTATCTATCTATCTATCTATCTATCTATCTATCTACACACACACACACACACACACACACACACACACACACACACACATATATATATTTAAACTAGCTTTCTCTTTAACTAGAATATTGGTAACCATGTTTCTACATCAACAAATCTTCCCCTACAACCTCATCTTCGTAGCTTCCAGGCCTCATTATTCCCAGCAGTGCCATTTTCACAGTCAGTATCTGCTTCAAGCTCAGACATAGTTCTAGTTAACTGCAATGGCCTTCAAAGAGCTCTGGTGTTTCTTCACAGCAAGGCATGTTTCTTTTGCCGCCTCCTGCTCCTGCCAATTATTTGATGAAATTTGGAGGATAAAAGTTTACAGAAAGATGCATAGAGGAGTTAATGGGAAGCAGTCATTGTAATTATGTTATGAGGTAACAAGCGAGATTTAAGGTGTCCACACATGAGACTGCCACAGAGAGCTGTGTGGGCAAGATGCTAGGGTGTCTGGCTGAGGGATTGGAAGTGGGGTTGAAATCCCACCTGCACTCTGCTGGCCAAGTGTGGTACTGCACCCCTCTGGAGGCAGGGACATTCATTACAGTTTGCACAAAGACACTATGGACAGTGGGGCTGTGGTTCATGCAGGAGAGGCAGTTGTTAGACTGGCCTGATTCTTAAGGGCTACCAAGTAGGTGGCATTTTCCCATTTCATAAGACGAAATCTGCAGTGCACAGCAACCTGCTACAACAGCAAGAATGACTTTTCATCTGTTCAAAAGCAACTCAAGGGAGTAAGAAAGTGTTCACAGCTATGGCTGGCATGCTAAGGAATTCATAGAGTCGGAAACTGAGAAAAGACAAGGAAAGGAAAGATAAAAGTAATAAAAACGAAAGAGAGGTAAAGGGGGGTGGGATGGAGGATAGGCCTGGCAGAAGATTCTTTTAACGGTCCCAATGTTATGGCTGCTGAAGACTGGTGATGTCAGTAACACCAAGAAAGGCAGGAATGAAAGGTACTTCATGGCAGCCTAAATCACCAATACCATGTTGAGAAGGGTGATGAGATTAAGGGTAAATAGAAGAAATTTTTAAGTCAGAGGAAATTTAGGGGTGTCTGGAAGAGAAAATACAGTAGTATAACCCCAGAACAAAAGAACAACCTTTCCTTAAATTCGAAGCTACCTGGCTCCCCTTAGAAACTAAGTCCTCTGCACTTTCAGTGAGCACACATACCTTAAACAAGGAGGAGAACACATGAAATGTATACACAGCACAGGAGCCGTCTGAGTCGCACATAAGCTGGTTGATGTGGCTGCGCCAGGCCTCCTCGGCATCGTCGCAGGCTGTGGGCTGAAAGGCGGCAAGGATGGCTGAGAAGAAGGGCGAGGGAGGGGGAGAGACTCCCCTGTCACCTTCTCCAAAGCTGGAAGAAATGAAAATGACTATGTCAAGAAGTGATGTCCTTCTCATCCTATACCGGGTTTTATAAATTCTCACCCTGAGAGTCAGCAAAATGTGGTAGCTATTCTACCCCCGCTTCCTTTTGAAGTTGCTTTGGGGTCTTGGCTTTCACTCAGCAGTCACTGCGATTCTTTTTGGTGTGTTTGTTTGTTTTGAGTCTCGCTCTGTCGCCCAGGCTGGAGTGCAGTCGCGTGATCTCGGCTCACTGCAACTTCTGCCTCGCGGGTTCGAGCAATTCTCATGCCCCAGTCACCAGAGTAGCTGGGACTACAGGCGTGTGCTACCATGACCAGCTAATTTTTGTATTTTAAGTAGAGACAGTGTTTCACCATATTGGCCAGCTGGTCTTGAACTCCTGGCCTCAAGTGATCCACCCAGCTCGGCCTCCCAAAGTGGTAGGATTACAGGTGTGAGCCACCACACCTGGCAAGAGGTCACTGAGATTCTTTCATGATTCGAGGAAATAGAATTTGCACCTCTAGAATTTCTGTGATTCCTCCATTTCTGATTCCCTTTCTATAGACTTGGTACCTCTTTTAGCCTTCAGCAATGCCTCTCACTTTCACAGAGGCCATGCCCCAAAGTAAACCACAGTCCTATGCTTTGGCAGTTTCATTCTTCATTTTTCATTATGAAAAATTATATAAATTTTGAATCTTCTAATTTTTCCTTTCTGGAGGGAGAGTATTAATAAATGCATATGCACAAATGCCTGGAAGACAAAGGTGGAGGGAGACAAGGAAACCAGAGATACGTAGGGAAAGAGAGACAGAGAGGCAGGAAGAAAGAAGAGATAATGAATCAAAAATGAAAGGTCAAATTCTTCTCTAGGTATCACCTTAACCTTTTCCTTTGATGGACAGACATTGCTTACTGTAACAGAAGGCCTTTGTCTAGCATATCAGAAGCTTTTACTTAGTTCTTATTTTCAACTTTCAGAAGAGTAATTTTAGGATCTCAACTTTCTTCTCCTGAAGTAGATCTGTAGCATTACTATTTGTGATTTATTCTAGATGCTGGATTAGTCTAACCTCCGATGTTTTTATCTATTTCTCTTCACATTTTTTTTTCTGTTTCTATATCTCACTAGTCTCAGAAATATCAGCCACCAGGCCAAAAGACACCCACTTAAAGAGTAGGTATTTACTGTATAAAGAGCCTCTTGTTCCAGTGTTTTAACTCCACATGGAAAGAGCTTATTTCCAAGGCTTGCCAAGTCTTGCTTATCTTCAAAGCTTCCAAGGTCTGGACCGTGTTCCCAGGCTCTTCCTTTGCTTTTTATGTTGCTTTCTGGCCTTATGAATTCATATGTAAGTGTCCCTTCTTCATTCCACATGAGGCCCTATAATGGGACTGGATGACTCTAACTCAGCTGAGAGCCCGCCATGATACATGTCACTTTGAACTCCCTCATTAGGATGTCCCAGCAGTGCAAGGGTGACATTTAACTTGAGTGTGAATGCCACACAATGTACCATGCACATTCACACCACTCACATCAGCCAAGGGCTCCATTACCTCGCCAGGGTAAACTGGTCCAGCGCCCGATTGCCTTTTTCTTCCCCCTCAGTCATGTCCAGGCTAAAGCTGTCGCTGCATTCAAAAGCTGCTGGAAGTTCATTGATAGAACTAGAAAGATCATCCTCATGCACAGTGGTGTCCTCCTCCTCATGAACAGCTTCACCCTGGAAGAATAAAAAGACAAAAGAATCCCCCAATGTGTAAGAATACATACAGGACAACCTGTTCAACTAAGGAACAAATAAGAGAGACCGAAATGCTGATGGTGATAGAAACGGGGACATTTGTTTTCTAGCTACAGTATAGTCTGTTTCTAGGCTGGACTCAGGAATTCTCTGAAGTACTGTTCATTCTTTATCTTCTTTTCAATCTCTTTCATAACAGTCCCCAAAGGGGCTCCCAGTAGATTTTCATACTTGGCCCATGCTTACAGGGTATGAACGCTCAACTTGGAAAAGACCATCAAGACCTCCAGTCCAACCTCCACATTTTGCAGATGAGGAAACAATGCTCCATGTGGGAAAGGGACTTGTCTAATATCAGGTCCAAAATCAGAGTTGGAGCTGGGACAAGAAACACTGCGTTAGGATTCAGAACTCCTTTCATTGTCCAAACCCAGCCTTCTAAAGCAAGCCTATCCAGAGTTAATTCTCTAATATAGAACCCCTTTACCAATGGAATGTAGAATCATCAGGGCCTGGCACAGTAGATGCCCAGGATACCTGTGGTGTGCACAAGTGATCCAGAGTCCTTCCCTAAGCCTGCTGGGTTGCTTGGTCTTTCCATATAGGGGATGCTCTAAGATCCATTTGCATGTATGCTTTACCCTTGAGAATACCCCCTAAAGATAACAGATATGAGTATCTGCTCTTACCTGACTACAAAATGTGGAATGAACAGTACAATGAAAGGGCTCTAGGGCGGGCAGAACCAGGATCAGTGAGAGGCAGGAAAGAGACATAGCAAGTAAAATGGAAAAAGAGGTTGGGTTTGGGCCTGGGCCAGGGGAAAAAGGAGGACTGATTGTTCTTTAGGAGAGGAAGGAAGGCAACTGGATTACAGATCAGAAGCGGGAGGAAGAAAGATGTACATGTTACAGTGAGTCATTTTCTTAAAACAAAACAAAAGCAAGGCAAAATAGAAGTGTATATGAATTAGAGCTTTATCTCGAGTTAACATCTGTTCACTCATTCAGTGTGTAAATATATATATATAAAAGATATATATTATACTTCGACTCTAGAATTAATAGGGAAAATTACCAGGAATGGCAAAAATATATTAGGGAAATAAGATATCTCATGTCTTTGGAGGAATTGCTGGTAAATACTGAGTTTCAGATGTTGATCCATATCTGCTTTTTAAAACTACAGTGCTGCCAACGAGGCTGGCCACTGGTTCCTGGTCCAGGTTATTAGTGTACATACATTTAATCCATTAGAGAACGGATGAGTTCTTATTAAAATACCTTTTATTTTCTCTAATATCATAGATATATCAAACATTGCAGAAATGCAACTTATGTGAAAAACAGGGAGAGCTCTTCAGAAATGGGACTTGACTTTTCCTGATAGGATGAGATCTATTACTTAGGTATTACTTTTATTTTTTTCTTTTTTTTGAGACCGAGTCTCGCTCTGTTGCCCAGGCTGGAGTGCAGTGGTGTGATCTCAGCTACCTGCAACCTCCACCTCCTGGGTTCAAGCAATTCTCTGCCTCAACCTCCTGAGTAGCTGGGATTATAGGCACCCGCCACCAAGCCCAGTTAATTTTTTTGTATTTTTAGTAGAGACAGGGTTTTACCATCTTGGCCAGGCTGGTCTTGAACTCCTGACCTCGTGATCCACCCACCTCGGCCTCCCAAAGTGCTGAGATTACAGGTGTGAGCCAAAGCGCCTGGCCTTAAGTAGTACTTTCTATGAGAAGTCTATATGTTTTTAGCATTCAAAATAGAAAAGTGGAGAAAATGACCATATTGACATTGACAAATATCAAATGCTAATAACTTCACATATACTTTGTTATGTTTTTTCTATGAAATTTAATTTCATAATCTTAGAATTTTAACTTAGACAACTTTTCTTTCTGGGCTTTTTTTTTTTTTCTTTTGGCTAAAAAAGAACTCTGCTAATTCCAAGAATCCTGATTGTAGTACCTGTGCAACGAAGCAATTTTAGAAATAATTACTATTTAAGCTTCAATATTTTTAGGTAATTATAATTTGGTGATTGCCCTTGGTTTAAAGCACATAGATTTTCCTAGATTTCTGATCTATTTTTACTATACTATCAGAGAATATAGAATAGCCAATATTATATTTTTCCATTAGAAGTGTCGGAAGGAATATACTTTTATAAATTTTTTTTCAATTTTATTTTTTCTTTTGAACTTGCACAACTGTAACCAAACTCATGATAGAGAGTGCTTGACTCTATCTTAACAGCAATTGATTATTTTGGTATTTCTACTAAAAGGAAACACAGTTCTATACTGATGGGCATAGATGTGGGCAAAGCATGCAAGTGGATGGTTTTCAGGACATTTTAATAAAATAAACTTTAAATGAAATATACACTGTTAGATTTTTTTAAATTAAGAAAATTACATCTATTAGTTACTTTTCTCCTCACAGACTCTGGAGAGAAGAGTTTTGTGCGAATCTGGCATAAGACTGTGATCGACATTAAAAATTCTGATAGTATGCCAAAAGGCAACCACTGAATCAATGTACACATTGTATAATTGTTTCCTACATAGGAAAAAATTTCCCCAAATACGTGCATACACCCACACCTCACTTAGTATATTGTTTTATAAAATTCATGACAACGACCAGCAGTTTCCCAGTCACAGCGATCTCAGACATACACCACTGGTTTTGCCATCCACCAGCAGTGTTCATGCAAAATGTCTCATTTTAGAAAGACCTCAAATCAAGTCTTTCAGCCAAGAAGAAGATGGCTGCTCAAGTTTGTGGGGGTAAAACAACTTCAAAACATAGGCTCAGGTGTACAAACTTCTATTATTTTAAAAAAGAGAGAAAGAAAAAGATAAAGATAGTCTTTCTACTTGAGACCCCTTAAGAATTCTCAGAAAATTTGAAGTGCTTTTTTTTTATAAAGTGTTTTAAGGGAAGTATAAATCATCATTGTTAAAATCTCTTCACCTTTGAACCCTCAGAAATCTGCAGATTATTCATATCAGGCAAGGAAGCATCAAAGCTGGACATTCTGGTGTTAAAGGAATGAGGGTCTGCAGGGGTCGAGTCACAGGCTGTGGTGAGCAGCTCCATGGGATTTGTCTCTTCAGAGGGGGAGAGAGTCATGATCTGTTTAAAACACAAAGGAAATTAAACATAGTGTGAAGTTCTCTTTCTTTAAAAGCTCCAATTCTCTAGTTGTTGGTTAATACGTCTTAATTTTTAAACTTCCACATTTCACCATTTTTGGACCTTAAACATAGCAGTTAGTAATCCAGGCATTTTCAGATCATCACATCAAAACGTCTGTCATATCTCCACACTTTAGAGATCTGGGGAATTTTTAACAAGATTCCAGAATCATAAAAGCATTTGTGAAAAATCTAGGCCTCAACAGATCTGGTGGCTTTCAGGGTGAATCACATGGACCCCAGTCTTTGTTTCCATCTGCAACCTACAGAGAAGACTTTGCCAGTTAGAACCCATTAGACACCACCTGACAGTTCCGATTTTAGTTCAGCAGCTGTGGAAAGTTTCCTTGGCTGCAACTGGAAACTAGACTCCTGCATTAGTTACAAAAAATGAGCCTCCCAGTTCCTAGAGTGGGAGAGCTGCTACTTACTAGGTCTGAGTGCTCCAGGATCTGGCTGGCTGTGAGGTCCTCCTCCTCAGATGACTCATCGGAGTCCTCATGGTTCATTTTATTCAGGCTGGGAGTGCTTCCTGACAGTTGGCGCTCCTCCAGAATCTGCATATCACACTTGTCCAGGCTGTCCAGAGAACGTCTGCGCACTCCCCAGTTGAAATTGTCCATACTCTCACCCTGAAATCACACCATCAGCCAGTTTTTTTTTATGCCAAAATCCTCTTGCACTCACATGTTCACACATTCAATTAGTCACAGCTTAGGAACAAATATGGTCATTATTAACTCTCAGGCCCTCATCTACTTTGGTATCAAAACTCTTGTTTACCCGATGTGAAAAGGAGTAAAATTTAGCACACTATTTTCATGTAAACTCATGTGAAGTCACAGGTAGAAGTGATGACATACTTTTCTTTGGCATGGTGGGTAATAATTACATTTTTTAAAAAGTTGATTTTGGTAAACACTACCAATGATCTGTTTTCAAAAATCTGTAGGAAAGAGACCATTAGTATGAAAACTTCAAAAGAGGTGTCACCCACTCCCACCACCCTGAGGTCAGCCCCTGTTTAGTACTGTTTTCAGAAGGAGAAAAATGTAGGAGCTATGCTTGTAGCACATTCCAGAATCCTTTGGGTATTTAGTGGAAGAGCATTAGGTAAACATTCCAGCCTATTTCTGCCACAGCGGTTTTCACAGACACAATGCAGAGTTAAAGACTATCAGAGCAGCTGGGCAAAGTCTGATGGATCATGCACTATGCAGAGGCCAGAGCGGCAACACCTTAACTTTTGCTTTAGGTTATTCTTTAAATAATTGTCGCAGTGTAGAAAATTGTTAATTTCCTGGACTTGGTACCAAATATTATTATTATTATTATTATTATTATTATTAGAGATGGAGTCTCGCACTGTCGCCTGGGCTGGAGAGCAACAGCACCATCTCGGCTCACTGTAACCTCTACCTCCCAGGTTCACACCATTCTCCTGCCTCAGCCTCCTGAGTAGCTGGGATTACAGGCACGTGCCACCACACCCGGATAATTTTCTGTATTTTTAGTAGAGACAGTTTCACTGTGTTGGCCAAACTGGTCTTGATTACCTGACCTCGTGATCCACTCACCCCGGCCTCCCAAAGTGCTGGGATTACAGGCGTGAGCCACTGCGCCCGGCCTATTACTGTTTTTTTTTTCTTCTTTTGAGACAGTCTTGCTGTCGCCCAGGCTGGAGTGGTGCAGTGGCGTGATCTCAGCTCGCTGCAACCTCCACCTTCCAGGTTCCATGCGAGGCTAATTTTTTGTATTTTTAGTAGAGACTGGGTTTTTGCCATGTTGCCAGGCTGGTCTCGAACTCCTGACCTCAAGTGATCCACCCGCCTTGGCCTCCCAATGTGCTGAGATTACAGGCTTGAGCCACTGCACCTGGCCTCAAATAATAATGTTGATTTGTATATTTTGAATTACTGAGAACTAGCTTAAGTGGCCATGTAAGTGTTAAAGAAAGCTTTTAGTTGCATTCAGACTTTCTCTACAAACCATCAGTTATTAAACAAGTGTATTTGATAACATAACTTTTCTTTTTTCTAGAAATGGATTTGGGTTTTATTTTTCTCTCTGTTAAAACAGAAATAAAGGAAGAAAAATATTACTCAGCTGACTGAGCAAATTTTAACCTAAACAAATGATCTGGGAAAATCTAGCACAGAACCTTTTCATTTACTGGTAATTTGAAACACTGCCTGATAGTTCATTGAAATAAAATAAAATAACTTTTTCTGATGAGAGCTCAGTGAACCACATACTATGAGAGATGTGAGTTACTGTTAAACTTATGAGCATTATGATTTATTGATTTCCCTCTGTTTTAAGGGTCGTGTCTGTCTCCTAATGAAACAAGTTGCCATTCTCACAGATCTGTCATATAACAGAGGTGTAGCTTTTCCAAAGTCTGCTTGGGCTATTCATGGTAGAAGGCAAGAGGTACAAATCCTAAGCACAATCTGGATAAGATATAGAAATTATCATTATTCATCCTCACATATGATATTTATGATTGCTCTTAGGGCTGTTTGATTATAAAAGAGAATGCAGACTCAGAATATTGTTTCTAACATCCAGTATCTGCTGTGCTAAATTACCACCACATAATTTTTTCTTTTTTTCTGATGGAAAATGGCTAACTGTTATCCTGGGATTTTAAAAATAGCCATTGCAGTGAGAAAATAAAAAAATATATATATGAAAGAGGCAAAAGTTCTGGGAAGAAAAAGGAAAACCCAATGTGTAAAGAGAGGAAAAAAATACAGAAAAATCAGAATACTAACTATACAGAGTAAAAAGAGAAGAATGTGAAAATTATAGGGAAAAATATACAAACACAAATTCACAAAACTGACTCTCTTGTGCCAAATGACTGGAAGGGTTGGATGAACTATCTTAGGCTGTGATTCCGGAGGTCTCCCACACTGCACCTGAGACAGAACCATGAGCTTACAGAGGAATACAGACTTCCAGGTGGGAGAACGCGACACCAGGCACAGGTCACTGCTAGTGCTGGTTTGGTGGCAGCTCTGGGGAAGACCTGAACCAATCAGGTGTGAAAATAGGAAGGCAGGGAAAGCTGTTCTTGCAGGAATAAGGTTTGGCTGTCTTGCTGGAGGATGTAGCATCTCCATTAGAGGTAAGGGTGTTGAAATGGTTCCCCTGGTGGTGGCTGAGAGGTTGAGATGGAACAGTGTTGCAGTCTGGCCCTGGTTAAAGTCCATGGTGATTAAAACTCAACCAGGCTTTCTCAGCATGGCCCTAGTGGGAGACCCACCCTCCATCCTTCCTCTCCCCCAAACGTCAGATTTGTATTTTATGTTACATACAAAGTGAAAAGTCAAAACAGTTTCCTACATGTGAGAAAATGCAGAGGATGGCTAGTCCAGAGGAATGCTCTGTATATGTCAGTTATCAAACTTAAAAACCACTCAGAATTTATACTGAGATGGGAAAGTATTAATGATTAAACATTCTAGAAATGTTAGAAGTACTATTTTTTGACACATATTTTTTCATATTGGAACTCTGTCAAACAAGAATTATTGTTGAAGAAATTTGGGTACACTGTGGTCAAAATATACTCCCCCAAATGTTCTACTTAGAGTAAGTCTGATATACATAGATAGAGACCGATCATAGGCCACTTTGTCCAGGATGATCCCGGTTTTAATGCCTATTGTTTGGGCATAAATATTATTAGTACCCCCTTTTACTCTCAAAAGGGCCCTGGTTCGGATGAAAAGTTATCTAGTCACTACACAGAGATAGAGATAGCCTTTAATTCCTGGGGGGAAAAAAGATTCAATTGAAAGTATATATGGTATATGGTTAGATGCAAATTGTTAATTTCACTTTTTTTTCTGAGACAGAGTCTTGCTCTGTTGCCCAGGCTGGAATGCAGTGGTGTGATCTTGGCTCACTGCAACCTCTGCCTCTTGGGTTCAAGGGATTCTCCTGCCTCAGCCTCCTGAGTAGCTGGGATTATAGGTGTGCACTTCCAGGAGTGGCTAAATTTTGTATTTTTAGTAGAGACAGGGTTTTGCCATGTTGGCTAGGCTGGTCTTGAACTCCTGACCTCAAGTGATCTGGCACCTCGGCTTCCCAAAATGCCGGGATTACAGGTGGGAGCCTTCACACCCGCCGATTTCAGTTTTAATACAAGAATTTAACAATAAAACCCATCCAGTTGTGCAATCACTTAATGAGAAATAATAGGATTGCCATAGATCAGATTTGAAAACTCCACTTCTCTGAGTTATAATCATGCAACTTTCAGAACTAGGCATATAAAAGTTTTAAAAATGTATTTACATTTTAGAAAACATTTCCATACTAGAGCAGCCAAGAAAAATACCTCTTATATCACACACCTAAATGGAAATATGCACACAAATAAGCATATATATTCTGGAAGGGAGGAAAAAAGCAGTTATATTGTTATAAATCTGCAAAGATGCAAAACATCTACTAGCATATTTGAATTAAAAACAGCATCATCTTACCTGAAGTTCCTGGGTAGCAGATTGAATGAACAGAAAAACAAACAAAAGGTCTATTTACAATGATTATATTAAAGATACTCAAGAACATTTCTCTTAGTGTTAACACAACATTAACTAACAGTGCTAACAATATACACTTCAGTAGGTGCACCTTAAAAAAAAAGGTAAATATACACTAACTGCAAAGAGAAAAATCAACATGAAACATCAGAAATTCCAAATCCCTTAGCTGTGGATGACAAAGCTGGGACAACAAATCATCACTACAATTTCTGAAATAACTTTCTACCTCTGTGACAATTTTGGTCTCCTCAACACTTTTTTTTTTGGAATACCTAAATACGTATTTGTGAAAAAACTGTTAAATGTTATGGGAACACGAATGAGAGTCTTCAACTGGAAATAAAGGTGGCATCACCTGAGCCTGTTCACGAAGCTAAAAGTGTTTGTGATCATGATGCTTACTGCTGATGTGCAATTAATGGCAAAGACACAACACCTTTTAAAGATTTTAAGAAGTTCAAGGGCAAACTCTTGTAGATATCACTTAGTAAATTCTGAGACCAATGAAAAGGAACAGATATGACAAAATGACTTGTCTTTCTTTTTTTTGACAACTGTGTTTTGATCTAAAAGCCAAGTACGCCTAATTTTATCAGATGAGGATATACTAAAATTATTCACCAATGACAATACAAGGAGACCAACATTTGCAATGCCAACTATATGCCTGACACTTTGCTAGACATTATACATAGGTTATTTTATTTAATCCTCATGTCAGCTCTACAGGCAGGTAGAGGTTGAGTATGCCTTATTCAAAATGCTTGGGACCAGAGGTATTTTGGATTTCAGATTTTTAAAAAATTTTGAAATATGTGCATGTACATAATGAGATATCTTGGGGATGGGACCTAAGTCTAAACATGAAATTTGTTTATGTTTCACATACACTTTAAATACATAGTCTGAAGATAATTTTATACAATTTTAAAATAATTTTGTGCATGAAACAAAGTTTTGACTGCATTTTGACTATGACCTGTAACGTAAGGTCAGTTGTAGAATCTTTCACTTGTGATGTGTTAGCGTTCAAAAAGTTTAGAATTTTGGAGGATTTCAGATTTTGAATTTTCAGATGAGGAATGCTCAACTTGTATTCTTATACCCACATAATAGACAAAGAAGTGGAAGCAAGAGGAATTGCATCCATGCTTAAGTCATACAGCTAAGGTCAGTGGCAGAGGTGAAATTCAAACCTGGAGCTGTTGGACTCTGAAGTCCAGGCATCTCCACTCTTCTACTCCAAGAATGCTAGAATCCCTTACTGTGATTTTATTGGGAAGTAACAAAACATTCTCAAATGCCTTATTTTATCTGGATAAAATGTACACTCTCAGCCCCGTGAATTTCTTCTTCTAATTATTATTATTATTATTTTTTTGGACATGGGGTCTGACTCAGTCACCCAGTATGAGTGCAGTGGTGCAATCATGGCTTACTGCAGCCTGACCTCCTGGGCTCAAGCCATCCTCCCACCTCAGCCTCCCGAGTAGCTGGGACTACAGGCATGTGCTATCACCCCTGGCTAATTTTTCATTTTTTGTAGAGACAGGGTCTTGCTATGTTGCCCAGGCTGGTCTTAAACCCCTGGACACAAGTGATCCTCTAGCCTCAGCCTCCAAGAGTGCTGGGATTACAGGTGTCAGCCACTGTGCCTAGCCAGTTTCTTATAAAATCTTAACAATGAAAGATACAATAATCACTGTGATTTTTTAGTTATTGCAGTCTGGGACAATAAAGAGAAGACTAGAAAAAAGGTGTAGTATTCCTTACTTCTTGTCCCTGAAAAACATTAGTATAATATTTATTTTTAAGTAATAGGCATCCCATATTTTTCCTTCCTTTATTTTGATAGAAACTAAATTGATGAGCTGTTCTGAAATTGTGTCGGATGCCTTCGCTTTACATCATTCCTGCTAGGTCGTTTCACATAACATTTTTCTGTGGCTGAGACAGGAAATGATCCCTCTCTTGCTTCATCTGTTTTTTCCCTCCCTTGTGTAACTTCCAGAGGGAAACAGGTGTCCAAGCTTGAATTTTAACCGAAGAGCAAACATTAGGTCAGCTGTCAGATCAGGGAGCTGATCTTTTGACACTAGCTGAACTCTCAGCTCTGGCTCAGAGACATTTTTGGAAGTATTCAAAACAGTTGTATTTTGCTTTAGACTTTTAAAACAATCCTCACTGCATTCAGCGAATGCTTTCTCTATCATTTATTATGGATCATAAAAACTTGCAATACTTTTTATTGGTTCTTAAGCAATTCAAGGTGAAAATTAAGCTGGCAGTTATTTTAAGGATGCATTATAGCAGTGCCTTTATGCTGCTTAAGGACTGGGTCTGCTAAACTTGTTCTCCAGGGAAAGAATTGGTGAACACCTTCTTTATTCTGAGGACACAGTTCTCTCCTGCTGGGACAGACATCCAGGGTTATCAGTGGACCAGGAAGGACAAAAGCAAAGGGCTCTTTGGCTTCAATTAGACATAAGCGGGTTGGTCAGTAATAAAATACTTTAGGGAAGGTAGGAAGCTACTTGAAGCATTTTTTCCCACAAATCTGTAGTTAAGTAAGGAGGTGCCTACCTAATGCAGGAAATCCTAAACTTGGGATCTGGGCCTGTCTTCTCAATTGTAAACAGCTGTTTGGGAAATCTGGTGCAGTTAAACATGAGCTGACAACACCATGAGCCAGGTTCCGAACCAGGCACCTTTACGTCATCCAATCTCACTTAAGTGAACTGAGTTTTGATCCCAAGAGGCAAAAGACTGCCTTTCAGGTGAAACATGCCTCTAAGTTACTGAAATGAAGGTGACCGAGAGGTGATGCTCCTCCTCTCAATACCTGTTTTCAAAAACATGATTCATAGCTGAAAGTATCTTATGATCATGATTATCATCCAAAATAAACGAATCTGCATTTGCCCACTGAGACGTGAATTCGGCTATTCCAGTGTCTAGAACACCAGCCACCGACCTAAGCAGAGCAAAGAGCTCTCTCGTGTGCGTTGTATTTTGTTTCCAGTTCTAATGATTTCATCAAGCACAAAAATGTTGGATCCCTCAGGCTCTGGTCTCATGTTGTAGCAGGCAAGCTTTGAAGGAATTGAATTAGAGAAACTTCACATTAGAAATGATTAAATGCTTAGCATATTTTACTCAGGTACCAGTGAATAGGCTCAGAACTGAAATGCTTTTTGTGATTTTTTTTTTTAAAGTCCAGCTTGGGACTACACACACACATACAGGCTTTGTGTGGTCATTAAAACTCAGGTCTTTGCCACTTAGAAATAACTTGGCAGCATTTGCCGTGGGCTCAGACAGGAAGGGTGTGGTAACTTTTGCCAAAGTTTAGCTGCTGTACTTTGAATACGTTGATTCAAAATAAAGTTTACAACTTTCCAATTAAAGATCTTGGTACAAAAACTCATTATTTAGCAGGTAAAAAGAACAGTTTCATTAGTCAAGGAAAAGGGTGCGGGGATTATTTGTACAGAGGATACACCGTACCTCTCCATCCTCCAGCTCCACATCTAGGAAGTCGAAGTCTCTGAAGACTCTGAACTGCTGCTCGCTGTTTGTGTCATCCATGTTCTCCTGCTCCCGGGCGCCGTCCTCAGAAGACACCAAGCTTGTCTGGTGCTCAAGCAGATCCAGATCGCCACACGATGAAAAAATCACCTGCGAATCAAGAGTCCTCTCCTGAGAAATGTTCTCCCGTTGGTTGTTTGTGCTACGAAAAATTGTAATTGGCTCTTCATAGCACTGTATTTCCAGTACACACCTAATTCCTTCAGTGGGTATTTTTAGAATGTTCTTTTATTATTTATGTTGGACAGGTGCCTTCAGATTAAACTCGTGGCAAAGACGCAAGTTCATGCACCAGGAAAATGTTCAAGAATCACATCGTTGCTTCTTAATGGATGAAGACTGTATACTACCTGTGTGTGTGTGTGTGTGTGTGTGTGTGTGTGTGTAAACTGGAGCAGCCAGGAAAAAGTTCCACTGTTTCTAAACTGATTAGGGTTAGAAATTATACACATTTACACACATATATCAAATACATATAAATAATATTTTAAGGACTGATACTAAGATACGTTATTGTAGAAAGAACTGTGAGAACAAAGGATTTAACCCTTTTCGAGATAAACCAGCAATTGATAAGAAATAAAAAACAGAAGCCAAAAATTACAATACTTGTCCACAGAAGAGCAGGCGAGTAACCAAGCCCATAACTTATACTTAAATTCCTCTCCTGTACATTTAAACAAAATAAAACATTTTTTACTACTAAAATCTTTAGTATGTTAATGTTTTAAAATTAACTTCTATGTTTAGGTTCTTTTCCCTGAGCCATTTTTGTAGAGCTTGGTATATAATAAACTGTAAATGAGAGTAAATGTTTTGCTATCGAGCCTCTACTGAACATAGATTGATATTAAAGAAAACTAATAGTATTCTTTGTATAACCATTATCGTGTCTTAGTTGTCCTTGAAAAGCAGGCAAAATCATTTATAAGAATTTAAATACAATACACATCTCTCAAAAGTAAAAAGAGTGAATGGATTTCAAGTGTACTTTCTTCCTCTAGTGTTTAAGAATAGTATATAATGCATATGATATCCTCTCATAATAGCACCTGACACAGAGTTTTACACAGGGATTGCAAATGGGTATGTGAGATAAAGAGCCCTGAGGACTAGTCAACTAGTCAGTGAGAGACGAGACATGAGATTTCTGACTTCCTCAGCTGAAGGCTGTCTTTCCTAGTTAGTGCTGCTTCTCTTATTTGTAATGTACTCCAGGTAAATATTTCTAGCTGAAAAGGTCTTAGCACAGGGCAGACAGTATGAGTCTGAAAGAGAAAGTGCCAACCACAATGGCGATTACAAGTAGGCCTTATTGGCAGTGCTGCATTGCAGAGGCAAAACATACTTGTGTCTCTTCCCTGTGGGCTAGGAGGCTCTATCTGCCTCTGCTACTGTCCCCTCTGTCCTAAATACTGTCACAGGAGCAGCAGAAAAACCACTGATCAATAACACCAAAAAAGTGACTAAAATGGAGGCCCAGCTTAGCTGATGGCTGGCTGGTGTGCTTTCCCAGACGATAAGAAATATCACTTTGTACTTTAGCAAGTATTTATGAGCCTCTAATATTTCACCTGCTCATGAACTATGTGAGTGGATCCATTTTGAAATTTAAAAATAGCTCCACCGAGAAATGTGTTTACTAATTCTTTAGTTGAGAAATTATTCAGTTTGCTATTTCTTTTTCATAAATATAAATATTCTGTGATATACGTGAAACAAAAATACCTGGTGAAACCAGCAGACACGTCTATTGTTTTTGTTATACTCCCATACACAATTCAAATTTTTCTAAATTTTATAAAAGCTTCCAAAGTTTACTTACAATACTTCAATCGTCCATTCATTCAAAAGCTTGATGGCATGATTTTTATTTTTAGTTTTTTTATTGTAACATCCGTGGAAGTTTATATGCAAAGAAACATATTATTTTCATCTTTATTGTATGTGGGTAAGATAAGGACATCAGAGTAAGAAGTGTGTGTACAGAGAGTAAAATTATATCCAAGAGGTATGAGCACAGATGCCATACATGGTGATCAGTAGAGATTATCATCTATGTTCTAAGAAAGTTTGGGCATATTTATTAAAAAATCCAAGAAATTAAAAAAATGAAAAGCAACAGTATTCACTGACAAACGAGTGAACAGCCAATAAGATCTTTCATTGTTTCTGAACTTAGTGTGATTAACAATCATGGTGTGGGGAGAAATAGTCCAGGGGTTTGCTCAAGACGGTGGCTATCGTACTTGTCATTCACAGTTGAATCCTCTAAATTATATGACCAAAGGCAAAAACAGACCAATGAAAAAGGAGACATGACACGAAAATAACTATGATACATGACAGAACTTACTGATGGATTTTTGCTCAATCCTACTTCTTGGCCACACAGAGAAAGGACATGCACCAACTTCTCTTTTGTTCTCTTCTGGAAAAGAAACACAAGCAGGTTTCATTATGGGGTCCTGTGAGCAAATCTGCTCTAATTTTCTAGCCACTAGCCATACAGGGCAATAGCACTTGACATATAGACAGAACTGAGATGTCAAACACACAAAGGTATGAAACAAGAACATAAATAGCAATTAAAACGTGTAAAATATTGAAACCATGTTGAAATAATATTTCAAATATAGTAGGTTAGGTAACATTTATTATTAAAATTAATTTGGCCTGTTTTTCCTTTTTTTTTTTTTTAAAGGTAACTGTTAGACAAGGTAAAATGAAGCTCACATTATGTTTCTGCTGCACAGTGGTGATCTAAATTATCCCAAGGGGTGTGTATGTGTGTGTATGTGAAAATCAATCCCTAGGTTCTTCAAGGAGATCTATCACTTCCTTTGATCATCTTTTCTTATGATGTTAAACTTTCAGTACTAGCAAGGCTTTCCTTACACTTTATTAAGTTACAGCATGAGTCTCTTTTTTCCAAATAGAAGAATACTTTCTGTAGAAAGAAAAAATTCATTCGTTTTAAGCTATATCAAATCTTTCTTAGTTTCTTCTTCCTAAAGTTAAACAGATTCAGTTCCTTTCCTTCATAAACCTATTTTCCAGCCCCTTAACCATAGGGATTCTTCTATAAACCATTACATTTTTCCAGTGACAGAAAACCCAGGTCTCAGAATGATTGGTGAGTTGAGAATTTTTAAAGCAATCTTCCTAATCTCTTTAAAATGATTCTCCCCCCTTTAATCTGATTTACAGTTTGTTATGTGGAAACTGCTAGGAGGCCAATGCCACTCTTAGATTTTTCTTCTTACCGGAACTCAATTCACTGCATCCTTCTTTCCAAATTATAGAGGGGACAGACACTCAATATGGTGTCTGCTCAAGGTCAGAGACAGGAGGACTTTGAGGCTGAGGGATGGCAGAAGACTCGCTAAACGATTTTCCTAAGTCTTAGTGGTCATTTTACAATTCTGGGAAGGAATCAATGTAGAGGGACACATTGGGCTGTATATTTTTCTTCTCTCTTACAATGAAGTTTTCAGCTGAACATTCACGGAGAAACTGCTCTGTTGCAGCCAGCACTATGCTACATGTTCCATTCCCCAACCTTTAAGAGAGAAGGTGAGTCCTCCCGGGCACCCACTTTGTCCCTCCCAGCACCCACTTCACCTTTTTCTGGTAACACTGTCTCTCTTTTTATCTCGGAAAGGCTCCATTCCCACTAAGTGAGGCAATGCCTCCCGCAGATGCCCTGCAAGACTCTTTCTAGAATTGCTATGGATGTCAAAAGAGGAAAGGCCTCTATTGCTCTGAAGTCATCAGAGCCAAAGATCATGTAAACCTGGAGCTGCCAGAGGTCATCTGGGCCTCCCATAGAAAAATCCTGCCTGAGAATGAAGTCAATGGAGGGGAAAACAAGGGCCAAGATGTTGGGAAGGGAAGGTGTGGACAGTGAGAAGGAGAGAGTCTAAGAATCCAGTTTCTGACATTTGTGTACTAGGAGCCAACTGTGCTTGAGGCCAAGATGAATAAGTTAATAAGTTCCTTTAACACATAAGGTAATTTTTCAGTGGGTTTCTGTAACAAGTCAACAGAAGACCCCTGAATAATGCAGAAGTTTTACTTGACAGGAAGCCCAAGGGCATCTCTGCTACGCTGTGATGACAGAACTACAGAGACTCTGGCAGCAGTACCCCTGCCCCTCTGCCATCTGGAAGGCTCAGCCTGTGCACAGACACTATGGTTGAGGTGCCTGTTCTGTGGACAGCAGACAGGGTGGTCTTTGGGTGTGCAGCCCTATCAGCCCTTTGGGAGTCCAAGTGCTCTAGAATTAGTTAGGAGAACTAAGGATGTGTTGTTTGGACTCATTTAGGAGAGTGGCAGAATTTCTTTAAATGTCTGAAGGGCTGCCATGTCAAAGAGACCAGATGTTATTTTCTAAGTCTTGAGAGAACTAGAACCAATGGATAGAAGCAACAAAGAGTCAGACTTCAACTTAAGGTAATGAACTGTTCAAACAGAAACCGGGTTCCTTGGAATGCCACAAGACCCCATCCCGGGAAGTGCTGAGACCTATATGGGCAAGCTTGCGATGGTGAAAGGGGGAATCCCTTATGACACAGCCATATGGACTCAACAGGTCCCTAAAGTCCCTCCCAGGGCTGTGGGTCTAGGATTGCATACCTGAGAATACTGGGGCCTTTTCCAGCTCACAGGAACAAGGACGTTGGAGTTGGAGCCTGAGGAAGTGGAAGATGTGCTCCGGGTGACGGCCATGGCCCTGGGCTTCCCATCACGCCCAGAAGAATTCTGGAGCTCATCATACCGCCTCCCGATGATTGGAGTCTTGAAAAGAAGACAAAAGCACATTCTTCTGTCTCAATAGTTTTGTGATATATGAAACCCTTCTCCCCAGAAGCAACCAAGAGCTGCTTATTTGATTAAAAAGAAGATTAGAGAAGTTCAGTGTTACAAGTGGGCTCATTTTCTCAACATTCAAGCATACATTATGAATCAGTTTGCGTCTTCAACATTTTCTCCCCTCTTTAGCGGCGGAAAAATGCAACTGCTTGTTCTTTAATATGCTTTAGAAGCCACTGATAAAGAGAAGCAAAATATGCAGGAAACCAAATAGTCAGTTTTCGATTGTTTAAACTTGAAAAAAATTCTTACAGTTAGAACAAGAGACCAAAATTCCTTTCCCTCTCCCAACTTTTAGTCATTAGTCTTTATATACTCTCAATTATTTAAAAATGTATTTAACTTATTTATTTCTTTTCAGTTATTCAAATGACTGAGGTCTGGGCCAGGTACTTGGGCAGCACTTGGGAAATTTCACTTCCCGAGAGCTCCGGAGTGTGGTGGCTGCATAGGCAGCAATTCACAAACTTGAGCTCTGAGCAGGTCTCCTCCGCAGACACCAGCTGATGGGCGTGACCTTGGCAGCGGCAGAAACTGTCAATTTTACACCTGGCTCCTGAGACCCATCATTCTGGAGCAGTTCTGGGTCTCTGGGGCATGCTGCTAACTGGCTGCATGTTTTTTTGTACCTCTTTGGAACACAACAAACTCAATTCGCAGAGTAAAAATAGCTTTCCCCCCAGGCAGGTTAAAAAAAAATGTGAAAATGGACCAAGATTAAATTGAAACTTTAATGTTATTTACATATTAAGCATAGATGCAGGTGTCACAATGGCAGCAAATAGTATCTCATCCTGAATACTGAAATGATGAAAGATCAGTGAGGACCACTGCATAAAAAACCCAACTTGGATATGACCTACATAATAGTGCAAGTAAGTTCCATATAAGCACACCAGGTTTCTTTCTCTGTCTCCTTTTTTAAAATATACTCTAAGTTCTAGGATACACGTGCAGAACGTGCAGGTTTGTTACACAGGTATACATGTGCCATGGTGGTTTGCTGCACGCATCAACCCATCATCTACATTAGGTATTTCTCCTAATGCTATCCCTCCCCTTGTTCCCCAACCCCCCGATAGGCTTTGGTGTGTGATGCTCCCCTCCCTGTGTCCATGTGTTCTCATTGTTCAACTCCTACTTATGAGTGAGAACATGCAGTGTTTGACACCAGGTTTATTTCTTAGTGAACTTATTCATTCAGCAGAGTTTGGAAATATTTACTAGTGATCTCCTATGCACCAGATGTTGTACCGGGCCCTAGATATAAACAGGAACAGAGTACTGTTTCTGCTTTGGGGGTTCATGAGTCATGGGGTAAGAGATGTGAAAGCAAAGTTATTTTATACCTTAGACTTCAATATAAGCCTCCCAAATGTCTGTTCATGGACTACCAGGTAAACATGACCACTTCCTGTCCTTTCTTTTCTTCCTGACTCCTTAGCTTGGGTCCCTAGTCTCTTGCTCCTCCCTCTCCCTCCCCTGCCCCCTTGAAGGCAAGAATTTAGTTTTACTTGTTTAAAAAATAGTGTGGACTGGGGAAGCAACTATAAAAGTGGAGTCTGTATTTCTGTAAACTTCGGTCATCTGCTGAACTGACTGTCTTTCAGGGAGAAACATTGTGAATATAAAGACATGACCATTGTTAGATAAAGAATGAGTGAAGGTCATGGTTTAAAATGCTTATGATCGTTCCATTTTTAATACCTCTTTTTAAAATCATTTTTTACATAACTGAGGCTAGTTTCTATTTTTAAAAGCTGCCAACTGAGAGTCCCAGTGAATATGACACTCAATGGGTTCTTAAAAAAGCAAAACCTAATTTAGTCCTTAGAAATCTTCATTTGAAATAATTGTCAAATACATCTTCTTTTTTCCAGGCAACTACTTTTGACCTTTGCTACTACAAATTCATGCTAAAAGTTCACAGAAACAGTTAACATAGCTAAGTACCTCCGAAATATCGAAGTGGAAGTCCAGGGTTTTCCCAGGTAATTCCTTGGAAGCACTAGTCCACACTCGATGTATTTCTATTTTTGAGAGGTCACTGTGCTGGTATGAAGGTAAAACAAGGCTGGCTGACCGAGAAACTACGAGCTTCAAGATATTCAGAGCTTCTCTCCAGTGAACACTCTGCAGGAAATAAAACATTCAAGGGTTAAAAATAATTTCATTTTTTTAAAGCTAATGTATGTCAGAATGACCAGTGAGAAGCCAGTGACCAGTCAGAATTCACTGACTTAAAACAGTGCAGGAGGTTCCATGATAAGTAAAAGGCAAATGACATAAAAAGACAATGTATATATAAAAGGAGCTACGTTTAGGAGACAAGCAAATAAAAAAAGACCAATTTCATCCATTTCAGTTAAATTAAATTCTTATTAATGAGGTACCATTATTGGTAATGAGGCACCTCCTTAATGTGAGGGGAAAAAAAAAAAAGCTCCCAATGCATTTTATGCCATCGACTGTTCAATTCACTCTTTCTGAAAGTTCTCCCCACCTCCAGTTTCCAGTCTTCTTGGTCCTCCTCCTAGTTCTCTGGCTCCTCCTGCTCCATTTGCTTCCTGGGTACCTTGATCTCTGTCTTCAGCCCTCTTTTCTTCTCACTTCTTGTCTTCCTCATTACTTAACGCAGGAATCTGGAAGCCCTTCTTAACCCTCCCTCCTGGTAATCTGTTCCCTCCACTGCATTTCTGCTGGCACTGGCTCAGTGGCACCCTCTTGGGCCTTGCCTGGACTATCTCAATGGCCCCTTACTGGTGTCCTGGCTTGCAGCCCTCAAGTTCATCAGATCCAGCTAGAGTGAACGTCCTAGAACTCTTCAGACCAAGCCACTTCCCTGACTAAACAACTTCACAGGCTCCCTCTGGTGGACAGGGTGGAATCCACACTCTTTGAGCACGGCCTGCAGGGGTCATCTCCCCCAGGCTGCTGGGTTCCCCAAACTCCGCAAGCCCTCTCAGCCTCTGTGCCTTTACTCATGGTATGCCCTCATCCTTGAATACCTTTCCCCTCCTTATTGGCATGTCAAATACCTACTCTTCATTTAAGACTAAGTTGTACCATCTTTGTTTATCTGACAACCTCCAGACTATGTGCTGCTCTCATAAAAATATTAGAAACATAGATAAATGAACTTCATAAAAGTTGTTATTATTTTTTTTGCCTGGACTTTGCAGTCAAAGAACATGAAATAAAACATCTATTAAATTCTGCACAAGGGAAGCCATGGTTTAAATGTGAAATAAGCTACTATTTGAGGTAAGATACAAAGTATCAGAGGTGGCTCCCAGGCTTAAGATAAAATGGACAGCCTCATTAAACAACAAAATGGGGCACGCATTCGTAGAAAGGTGTGAACTGACCACCTGTCTCCTGTGAGCGAAGTGAGAAACTGTTAACTGACTGCCTACCCCATGTGGTGTAAGTATTATGGAGCAATGCCACTTGAAAAATGATGCTTGGATGTCACTTTCAGCATTAAATAATTTCTGTAACTAATTTGGTGAAGTAAAGATGGAAAGGAATGTCTAAAATCTATACTGTATATCTTCGTCAATGAGTTTCCAGAGAGAAACTAGCGTTTGCCCTTGAATCCTACAAGTTACCAAGTACATTCCAGAGAAGAAATAGAGGGACAAATACAATGTAGAGAAAATATGCCTTTGCTCTGGAGCTAGGCGCTCTCCACTGAACCCCATGGTGGCCCTGCACTACTCCCATGGCCTGGAGCCTCCCTGCTTTAGTCTGTGGTCATGTGTTTCAGATGAACTTCCAGGCTTTAGAAACTTGTCCTGGTGTGTTTGATCTATCTTCCCATCTATCTGTATTCTTATCTTCCTACCTATTGTGCTGTTGGCCAGGCTGGGGTGCAGTGGTGCGATCACAGTCCAATGTAACCTCGACCTCCTGGGCTCAAGGGAAACTCTCTCCCCAGCATCCTAAGTAGCTGGGACTGTAGGTATGCACCACACCTTGCTGATTTGTTTTTATTTTTTATTTTTGTAGAGTTGGGGTGTCACTTTTGTTGCTCAGGCTGGGCTTGAACTCCTGGCCTCAAGTGATCCTCTTGCCTCAGCCTCCCAAAGTGCTGGGATTACAGGTTGAGCCACTGCACCTGGCCTTTATATTTATTTTTATTTTCATTAAAATAAATTGTGTTTCTGGTCTTCTCGAGTACGGCTTTAAAGAATCGATCTGGGCTGGACGTGGTGGCTCATGCCTGTAATCCCAGCACTTTGGGAGACTGAGGTGGTGGATCACGAGGTCAGGAGTTCGAGACCAGCCTGGCCAATATGGTGAAACCCCGTCTCCACTAAAAATACAAAAATTAGCCAGGCGTGGTGGCACACGCCTGTAGTCCCAGCTACTTGGGAGGTTGAGGCAGAAGGATTGCTTGAACCCGGGAGGCAGAGGTTGCAGTGAGCCGAGATTGTGCCACTGCACTCCAGCCTGGACAGAGTGAGACTCAGTTTCCAAAAAAAAAAAAAAGGAATCAATCTGTAGGTGTTTGGAGATGTCCAAGTATCCTGCCAGGAAGGCTGCCTGGTACAATAAAATGAAGACACTGGCTTTGGATCCAAATACCAGCTCCAGCCTTTACTAACTGAAATCTTGGGTGCCAGTCTCTTGGTTTTAAAAATATACATAAAGACTGTTTATTATGGAAATATTAAAATATACACGGAAACAGAGAGACTAGTCTAATGAACTCCTTTGTACTCTTCATCAATTATTCACATTTTGTCATCTTGTTTTATTTATCCCCTCAAACAAACATTTTTTGTTTGTTTGTCGAAGTATTTTCAAGTACATTTATGCAAGTTTCTTAACCACCCTTCAACTCTAAAGTGACAGTTTTAGCCTCTGAATAACCCTTCACATGTTGAGACACCGGGCCTAGAACCTGGCACATGTGAAAGTTCCTACAGTTCCTTGTCCCCTCTCCTTCTCTGAAATGGGATGTAAAAACCAAGATTCTGCCTCTCCCCTCCAAGTCGGGCGTGTGCTTTCAGTACTCAGGCTCTGGCCCCAAGAGGTGGAAATGTGCCTTTTGAAGGCACTGGCATGTGTGGGGGTCTTGTGCTCTCATTCTCTTCAGAATACTACTCAGGGTGTGGCCAGCTCCCACTCTTAACTGCCCTGGCTGCGTCATGGATGTCAAGGAATGAATGAGTGGCCTGGTACCTGGACGGTTTTGCAGCCAAGCTACGGGAAAAGCCTCCGTCTTTTTGGAGTGACTGGTTGCTTAGTGAAGTTATCCAAGTACTCACTTGCACATATTTTTCAATTGTCTTTAGAACTTCCACGTTGAATTGTTTGACAGGAACAACAGAAAGGTCCATGTAGCTGAGCAGACTGTAGATCACCTGGAGCAGGGGCTGCTGCACGCTAGGGAGGCCCTTCTCCAGCAGCTGTGGGGGCAAAGTGCAGTTGGAGTCAGTCACACACCAGATCTCCGTATGGAAGGACCCGTGTTTTCCAACGTATTTAGGATTGCACCTTTCCTTTTTAATTTTTATTTTTTTAGGAGACAGGGTCTTGCTATGTTGCCCAGGCTAGTCTCAAACTCCTGGCCTCAAGAGATCCTCTTGCCTCAGCTCCCAAGTATCTGGGATTATAGGCAAGCGCCACCAAGCCTGGCTTGATTGCATGTTTCCTTAGGAGAGGAAATAAAATCCTAACTATGAAGAACTGAAGATATTATCAAAATAGACTATATCATGTGTAGAGGTGTGAATACGTAAGTATAAAATTCATGTGATGAAATATTAAAAAACACCTCAAAAGGAAAGCATCAGACACCAATGATCAAAAATTACAAATTCAAACAAAAGATGAAATCTGTCAGTTATCAAACTGGCAAAGATTAGAAATTGATAACACTCAGTATTGATGGGGAGATAAACAAATGGGTATTCTTACGTATCAGTGGCAATGTGAATTGGATAGATTGGCAAATGAGATCAAGAGCAATGAAGAGGTCCACAATCTTTTGACACAGTAATTATACTTTTAGGAATGTTTCTCAAACCAGAGATAGATGTTAAGATTTATGTATAAGATTTTACCACAGCATTATTTATAATGGCAAAAAACATACACAAAACAAGAAAGCTTTGTAAGCAATTCAAGTATTGAACACTAGGGAAATGGATCTATAAGTTAACAGCAAACTGTATAATGAAACATCATGCAGTTAACAGAATGACATTTTTAAAGACAGTGGAGGATATCAGATAATATTAAGTGGGAAATGAAGGATACACGATTGTTTTTTTAATAGATGATGCCAATATTGACATGAATGTGTGTGTTATATACAAATAACATTGGAAAGAAATTTTAAAATGTTAGTATTGTTTCTCTATAATTTTGAGTAATTTTTCTTTTCTTTTTAAAAACTTCCCTGCATCTTCCAAATTTTCTGTTATGAACATATACTGCTTTTATAATCATAAAAAATCAATTATATTGTCCAAAAGGAAAGCAAAATAAGGAAAAAAATATATGTGACAGACATCATGATAAAAGTTTACACATAAAAAGTTGATAGAGATGATCCAACTAAATGTTGAAATTCCACAATATTTACGGAGTGGTTAAAACATGAGGAAAGAGCTGGGCATGGTGGCTCACGCCTGTAATCCCAGCACTTTGGGAGGCTGGGGTGGGTGGATCACCTGAGGTGAGGAGTTCAAGACCAGCCTGACCAACATGGTGAAACCCAGTCTCTACTAAAAATACAAAAATTAGCTGAGTGTAGTGGTGGGTGCTTGTAATCCCAGCTACTTGGGAGGGTGAGGCAGGAGAATTGCGTGAACCCAGGAAGCGGAAGTTGCAGTGAGCCAATGTTACACCGCTGCACTCCAGCCTCAGTGACAAGAGCAAGACTCTGTCTCAAAACAAGACAAAACAAAACAAAAAACATGAGGAAATAATTATGTAAATCTATAATGTGGAAAAATGAATATCTTTACTAGAAAGAAAATACATAAAATAATTCAAAATTATTAATAAAAAGTATTAAATTAAAAAACGAATACATGGAATGACAAAATTTAGCGGGGATACAGGAAAACAAGAATATTTATATATTGTTTATAGTATTACAAATGGGGGGATCTTTATGAAGACCAACTTCTCGAATACGTTGAAGAACTAAATAACATACCCACAATCCATGCCACAGGACTGAATAATTCGACTTCAGGAAATGTAGAGTCATTTGATATTATGTGATAAAATGATTTTGATAAAATCTATTATTATTTGATCAAATTTCAAATATCATTTGATAAAAGTCTACATAACAGGACCGTTTGTAATGGAAAAAATTATGAACATTAGCAACAAAAGGGAGATGGTTACACAAACTGTGTTACCTTAACCTGATAGACTTCCAGAGTTATTCAAAGCAGCACTCTGTGAGCTACCCCAACACATAGAAATATACACGCAAAGTTAATAACAAGTGAGCAGAGCAGGTTCCAGGGAATACCACAGTGACACAAAATTATATGTATGTGCATGGCCAAGATCTGAAAGAACGTGTAATTGAAACAGAAGTTAATATATATTATATACAGTGGGACCTTGGTGAAGTTCATAATACATTTTTTGGTGATAATTTTGTGATAAGGGCTGAATAGAACAAATTAGATAACCCATTTTTTTATGGGTAGTAAAATACACATAACATACAATTAACCTTTTTAACCATTTTTTTAAAAGTGTATCAATCTACTTTCCAGACTGCCAGAGTACACTGATACACTTTTTGGTTGTTACAGAAGTACTTAGCTTGGCTAATATAATTTTCACAAACTCTTTCCATCTGTTTTCTCAAGTACCTTCACATTATTATGCAACCATCACCACTGTCTACCTCCAGAACTTTTTCATCATCCCAAACTGAAATTCTGTACCCACAAAACAATAATTCTCCATTACTAACTGCCCCCAGTTCCTGGTCACCACTATTCTACAATTTCTTTATAAACGTGCTTAATCTCTGTACCTCATATAAGCAGAATCATGTCATATTTGTCCTTTTGTCCTCTGGCCTTTTTCACTTAGCATACTGTCTTCAAGATTAACCCACGTGGAAGCACGCATCAGAATTTCTTCCTGAATGATATTCCCTTGTATGTACATGCTACATACAATTGGCATTTGTGAAACTTCTTATGGTTAGTGAGCCAAACAAATATTACCTCCTTGCTGCTGTATACACTTCACCTTCTTTTAAAGGAGGCAAGGTCTGCCTTTGTAAGCAGAATAAATCAGTTCTCTCAGTACTACTTCTGTGCTAAGGTGTGTGTGTGCTTGCTTAGTTAACTCTTGCAGGGACAGGTATGACCAGGTGACTATTAAAACCAGCAGGGTGGTACTTATGAGAGGTTCCTTAAAATGTCAGAGACGTGGGTGTGGAAAGAGCAAGTGAATCCTGGGCCGCTGACAGTCTGAACACAGTTCACACATCGCTGATCTGTATTGCAAGTCAAAATCCCGCAGGATCAACTATAAATGTTGATGGATGGGACATCTCTCCTCTGCTAGGTAGATGCTTTCAGGCTTGTGGAGCCTTTGAGAAAATGGCTGACTTTTAACCTATCTGGCATCTGGATTGATGATAAAAATAAAAGAAAAACTAGGGTAGATTGTCCTTCTGAAAGGTGCTAGTGATAGCTATGAATGCATATCACAGACGAAAAAGCAACACTGAAAATGCTAAAACAAGGTAGCTATTACCAGCCATTTGCCTTATAGATTTCATGACCTGGTGTGATAAACTTCTTGGGGACTGAAGATGCTAAATGGAATACATTTCATCTCTTGCCCACCAATACTCTATGCATTTCTAGCACCAACATACACAGAAGTCAGTGTAGGGTTTGTAATGAATATACTAGAAACACACTGGTATGATGACAAAGCACCATTCCAGTTTTAAAAACAAACATAAAAGGTGAGAATAAAGTTTATTTCAGAATGTATGCTTTGATAATTACATCAAACAACCATTAAACGTATCAGGCCACAAGGTAACTCCTTAAATAAGATTTAAACATCCAGAGTAATTAGGATAAAATTTTCTGATCTCTGCCATCTACTGACAGTATTACCATAATAAACAGAAGGAGTTTAAGCTTTGGAGGCAGCTATATCTAGGTTTAAAGGCTGACTCTGCTGCTTTAAACTGTGAAAAATTATTTAACCTGGCTGAGTCTCAGATCTGTATGATAGTATCTAATCATCACTGTGCTGTTGTGAGAGTTTAAAATGATTCCATTAGCATGTATTATAATATTTAATACGCACATGCTATATGGAAGTTAAGAGTATACTGAGTGTATTATGAACTCTATGCAAATAATTTACCCATGGAAGCTATAATAGATTTTATCTTTTATTTCAAAGCTTACCTCTGGCAGGGAATGGTGGCCCATGCCTGTAATCCTAGCACTCTGGGAGACGAAGGCAGGAGGACTGCTTGAGCCCAAGAGTTGAGATCAGCCTGGGCAACATAATGAGACCCTGTCTCAAAAAAAAAAAAAAAAAAAGCTTACCTCTGCCAGGTAGGTAACCATATTCAAGGTAATGTCAGCATATGCTTCATGAAGGTATCGACAGACCACATTGACCCACGTGGCGCAGTCCCTTGTGTAGCTGTGCGTTTTATAAAGAGTCATGACATGTGCAAGATTTGAAAGTTTGGGGTTCTTCTCTTCTAAACAAACCTTTTAAAATAAGAAAATCAATTAAGAATAAAACAGCCCAATGAATAGGAAGAAATGTTAGCCATTTTACTATAATCTCTGGCAGTCTGGAAAGTAGATTGCTGCACTTTTTTGGTAATTACGGGAAGTACTTAGCTTGGCTAATATAATTTTCACAAATTCTTTTCACCTGCTTTCTCAAGAATGAAAGCAAGCAAGATAATTTGCATCAGTCACCCCTATATGTCCATTACTGTGATACTAGTTATTATTTCCAGTTTTTGAGAAAACCACTGCCTTCTCTGGGCCTTGTAATTTGTCTGACATTGAGGCTTCCTGAAGGGCTCTATGGATCTGCCTGAGTATGGAACTGTAACTCGTACCTGAGCAATCCTTTCGGCTACATCCTTACAGAACTGATTGGGATTTTCAAAATGCTGAATCAGCTGGGGCAGGAGACACAAGACATTCAGTGGAAACCCTGGATTGGAGAAGATACAATGGAGATAGTTGAATATGGTATATTTTAGCTGTTAACAGTGGGAAGGCATGTTATAGACTTTTATACGGAGATGATGCAAAAGCAGTTTTTGAATCAGCTTAAACATGATCTAACACAAAATCTATGAAAAATGCACAACCACAATGGCACCAGTTACAAAGATGACACTGAAGTAGATATGTGGTTTTAAGATGCAGTGATTATCCTGCACTGGAGTTTTGTGAATAAGGATGGCTGGCCCAGATTTTTTTGGCACAGATTGAACTGAGCTGAAGTACTCGTTTGAAATTTTTGTCAAAAAACATATTTTAAGAAAAACTGGTGTGAGAGGACATAGGCCAACCAATTTAAGTCTTAGTCATGTAATTGAAAAGACTCTTTAAAATAAGGAATGACTTAGTTCCTCTGTGTTAAGCTCTAGCTTCATGAAATGAATTCTGGGTCACATGCCATGGCATTAAAAATCTGGTTTGTTGGCCAGGCATGGTGGCTCACGCCTGTAATCCAAGGACTTTGGGAGGCTGAGGCAGGCAGCTCACAAGGTCAAGATATCAAGACCATCCTGGCTGACACTGGTGAAACTCTGTCTCTACTAAAAAAACAAAAATTAGCTGGGCGTGGTGGTGTACACCTGTAATCCCAGCTACTCGGGAGGCTGAGGCAGGAGAATTGCTTGAACCTGGGAGACAGAGGTTGCAGTGAGCCAAGATTGCGCCACTGAACTCCAGCCCGGCGATAGAGTGAGACTCCATCTCAAAGTAAATAAATAAATAAATAAATAAATACATAAATAAATACATAAATAAATAATCAATCTGGTTTGTTGATTTGGGTTAATTCAAAACAAGAGGAAACCAAGAGAATTTCCAAGAAGAGCAGAAAAGCAAAGAAAAAATAAAAGATTTAGGAGTTAAGAAAAAATTTTTTTTTTCCTGTACAAGAGCAATGGAATAAACTAACAGCACCTGCAGTTTGATCTGGAAAGCATAAAGGAACTGCTAATATCTTATAAATAATTTTGGTCCCTTTTATGCTATTGCCTTAAAAATATTTTCTATAATACAGATCATTGAGATTTACATTATATAGAATTTTAAAAGAAAAAATAAACTACTCCCAAGGAACCATTTTGTAGCAGAATTGTTAAAAGCAGTAAGTTCATATTATCTTATTGTACCAAATGACGAACACAACCACCATCAGAATTGAGACAGGGTGAACGAGGCTGGCTTTACCAATAGCATGGGATGCATCCACCATGGATATTTTGGACACTGGTGTCAGCAGACTGAAGAGCTGCAGGGTCAGGTCTGTGGTGGTGAGGGATGTGAATCCTTTCAGCAGCAGCTGCTGCAGCCCGGAGAAGTCGGCCCACTTGAGCTGTGCCTGGAGTTTCTCAAGCTTTTCTCGGTTCTCAGCCTTATCGAGTGGCATATGTGCCAGTAGTCTGCTCAACAGCCTTAAGGCCATTAAGTATTCAAACTCAAAATCAGACTCCATCAAGGCCACTGTGACCCAGAAGATGGTGGCCAGCAGGTTGGTGGGATGGTTTATGTGGGATGGGTCCGTGAGACTGTCCTTCAAGGAGGATGAGCTTCTGGTTTTTGAGGAGAGGCCTTGTTGGGTACAAGCCTGAATTCTGTCCAGTGTGGCACTTCGAGGTGGGTCAGAGGATCGGTCAATGACACCAAACTTTTTGGGCACAGAGAAGCTTCGTTGATGCCGGCTCCGTTCTGCAGTCGCAGTGCTGCCGCTGGTGGTTCCAGGGTTCACATTTAGTTGTCCTGTGCTCTTTCTGCTTGCTGTTAGTTTACTGCTGGAGCTTAAATCTGGTGAGGAAGAACTGGGTATAAAAATAAATAAGTTTAACAGGATGCCAACACGTATCATGAAAAGCCAGTTGTTTCAAGTCCACTGAGAAACACTGCAGGAGGGAAATAATTATTTAGAAATGCCACTTTCTATTCATTTATTTTTCCTTATCCTTAAACCTTTAAAAAACAAAGCAAGGGAACCCTCATCAACAAAACAAAAAGCCCAATACTGACTGCTACTTATTGAAAAATGTAAAGAAATCAATAATTGGCCTTAAAGTTTACTGATATTTCATTTATTTTTTTGTTCGAATTTGGGTAGGAGTAATTATAAAATGTACCTGATAGGTATAAGCTTCAATATTCTGTTAACTAACTGATAAGGAGAACAGAAATGGAAATTATGCTATCCAGAAAGAAGCTGGTAAATGTTCATGTCAAAGGAAATTTTTTGGTACTTACCAAAATTTATGAAAAATGATTTCTTAGTCTATGCTGAAAAGGTAAAACTCTTTGTCAACATTCTTACTACATTTTTACTGATTTAGATAAATCTTTATGTTCATATAGATAAATATGTGTGATGTTTGTAACCATACCAAAATTATCCATAAAAAATGCTCAACTTAAAAATGAAACAAGGCCCAATGGGATACAAGATAACATTACCGACTCAATTTCAAGCAAGATGAGCTCAATTACACAAACAGAATATAGAGTCGTAAATAATTTGAAATGAGTTATTAAACATTGGCAGGAGCACAAAAAAAGATATTAAGGTAGGAATTTCTTCGAGTGAAGTCAACATTTATTCCAACTGTTTTCATGGCAACTGTTCACAAGCTTTATATATATTTACTTAAAAATAATGTTTAGCTTTTGCTTTTCTTTACCAATGTAATAAATAGGATAATTATTACATAAATTTGGAAAAATACTCAGACAAAAAATACATGGAAAATTATTAATATTTTATCATGTAGAGATAACACTTGGTATCTATCTTCCTGATGTTTAAAAATACTTATATAATGCATGTGTGTATGTATGTGTGTGTGTGTGTGTGTGTGTATTATGACTTCTTTTTTAACTTAAGAAAGTATTACACATACTTTTTCAGGTCATAAATATACTTCAAAAACTAAATTTTTTTCTTTGCACTTTGGCTAAAGTCCAGCATCTCCCAAATACTCCAGTACAGTATATTTGATGTTAAAATATCATTAAGCTGATCCTCACCGGGACAATACAGTTAGGAGGTCACTGTTCTTCAAGCAGTCAGACAAGTTATCCACGGCCGCCTCCAAGGTAAGGAGTGCTTCCATTACATAACCCTGCCAAACATGCAAAGATAGCATTTTGTATTGCTTGTAACCATTGTTAACTTCCTGAAGAGAAATTTAATTAATGTACACTTTATTCCAATAATGTTATTGCTGCTTTAATTTATGAAGTCTAAAATGAGCTTTAAGGGCCACTTAGGAAATTCAGATGGCTTAGGAGTTAGCAGATAATCATAAAAATTTATTTCCCTATGTCTAAGACCTCAACAGATCACTTTCATTTGAAATCCGGCACCGAGGGGGGCAAGCATGACCCTCTGCTGAGGGGAGGGTAGCATCTGAAATGCAGTGCGGCAATGTTTGAAAGCCACAGATCAAGAGGAGAGGTACAGGAAGAGCTGCCTCCGTGGTGTTTTAAATAGCACCTCTAATGGCCGAAAGAAGGAAGCAGGTAGTGTCTGTAGGTGTGCAAGCTTCCTAAGATGCAGGAACATTTCTTTTTTTCCTTTTTTTTTTTGACATGGAGTCTCACTTCCATTGCCCAGGCTAGAGTGCCATGGCACCATTTGGCTCACTGCAACCCCTGCCTCCTGGGTTCAAGTGATTCTCCTGCCTCAGCCTCCTGAGTAGCTCGGATTATAGGTGTGCCCCCACGCCGAGCTAATTTTTGTGTTTTTAGTGGAGATGGGGTTTCACCGTGTTGGCCAGCCTGACCTTGAACTCCTGGCCTCAAGGGATCTGCTCGCCTTGGCCTCCCAAAGTGCTGGGATTATAGGCATGAGCCACCGCCCAGCCAGGAATATTTCTGAAGGGAAAGAAGGACTTGGCCGGAGCCACAGAGCTTGTGATGCCAGCGGCTCTCAACCTGTTCAGCGCTGCCCAATCTCTGGGCTCTACCTCGAGGGCCTCCTTGTGGCAGTCACCCTCCATTCCTTCTTCAGCTCTTCTCAGTCTACTGGAGACTAGCCATACAGAGAGAGGTAGCGCTTTGCACAGATACAGTGGAGGTCCCTGCTCTGGGCAGGGACACTGTATAACTGCATCTTAGGTTGGCAGCCAGAAACCCCAAACTATACAAAATAATCTCCTGGCCGCCTGCCAAATAAAACCAACCACAAAAACAAGGAAGAAGCCACCAGAGGATTTCCAGTTGTTGGCATATATAAAAGAAATAATATTCACTGAATTTCTAGAACAAGGCTCCTTGGAATAATTCTTGTAAATATAAAAGTCCACCTCTAAAATACATTGTACATGTCCAGATGGCTGGAATAATTGTTGAGAGAAGAAAGGCTCAAAAAAAGTTTACACCTCCTCGAGACAAGAGAGCTCATCCTTCATGAGCTCAGTGGTCTTTCCTTCCATACCTGAATCTCATCTCCATGTTCTCCGATCACCTCCACCAATCTTGAGAGAAGGTCAGATAAGGCATGTGCTGATAGAGGTTGCTTGAGGGCCCGGAATATCTGGAAGGACCGACCAGCATAGTGCCTTGAAGAGCTTGCGAGGGCTGTCTGCAATGCAACTTCACTCAACTGGTGCTCCAGATGGAAGCCTAGGGCAACAAGAGTCACAGAATGGGTTGGTCTCTACTTCACATGCTCTGAGGCATCAAAGTTACCTGTAAGTTTAAAACAGGCTAACAGCACAGGGCTACCTTGTAGTGGTACTTATTTACAAGTCAACCATTTTTTTTTCTTTTTTTGAGACAGGGTCTCACTCTGTTGCCCAGGCTGGAGCGCAGTGGCATGATCACGGCTCAATGCAGCCTCTACCTCCTGGGCTCAAGTGATCCTCCCACCCCAGCCTCCCAAGTAGCTGGGACTATAGGCATGTGCCACCATGCCTGGATAGTTTTCTGTATTTTTTATAGTGATGGGGTCTCACTATGTTGCCAAGGCTGGTCTTGAACTCCTGGGCTCAAGTGATCTGCCTGCTTTGCCTTCCTAAAGTGCTCGGATTATAGGCATGAGCCATCACGTCAAGCTTTTTTTTTTTTTTTTTTTTTAAAACAGGGTCTTTCTTTGTTGCCCAGGCTGGTCTTGAACTCCTGGGCTCAAGGAATCCTCCTGCCTCAGCCTACTGAGTCGCTGGGATTACGGGTGTGTGCCACTGCACCCACCTCATTTTAAAATAGAAACAAATTCTGAATAAATCTTAGGGAGGTATAGTGTAGTAGAAAAAGGCTTTGGAACAAGATGGTCCTGGTATTGAATTAGGGGCTTTCTAACTCTGGGAAAGGAATTTGTTCTCCATGAACTTGTTTCCTTATCTTTAACTTGTCTCATACAGTTGTTGTGAAAATTAAACAACTTACAAAGTGCCTAGTACAATGTCTGAAACATAACATAGGTTCACAAATGTATTATTATTTATTACTCTGCTATTTTCATATATTATTCTTCCGTACTACTTTTTTGCATAGAATACTCGTTTTTTGTAAGTTTGTTAGAGTAGAGGAAATTTCAGAATAGAGGAAAGCTGTTAGTGGATCTATTCAATTCAAAACACAACTAAGGTCTGTGCCAAAGTCTTTGCTTTATTGATAAGCAGATATTGAAGTGCAGATACTGTGAAGAAGGCAGCCATAATTTAAACTTTCACCTGAATATTTGTTTTTCCAATTGTACAAAGGTAATCTCAGTAATCAGAAAATCATTTGATCAGATGGGAATGAAAATGTAAGATAAAGCTCATGACTGAATTCCAGGTCATTAAATTCTATACTTGCCGTGCCTCTCTGCAGGGAGAAAAGCAGACTACAAGGGTAGAAGGACTGAAAGAAAACAGAGGCCATGGCTGTCTCTAAGACACAGAGGTTCTGCAGCACATTTGGCTGCTACATGAAAGTGGGCCAGAAGGGATAATTCAATGTCATTGTTCTTAGCTGCAGCTTGGCTACTTGACCCTAGGGACAAATAGATTATACAAGAAAATGTACCTGCAGAGAAAACAGAGGGCCCTGGAAAATTGACTTCGGACACATTCAGGGTAGTAAACATAGGATTAAACCCATGCAGGCAGTTCGTATCTTATGAACGATGCTTCAAAAAAGCTTTTTATGTCTTTATTTGTTTATCAAAGTAAAGGTTTGTTTACTTAGCCTATTTTACGTGTGGAGGTTAGGTACCCTGGCAAATGATATTGTGATTTTATGTGTGGAGATTAGGTACCCAGGCAAATGACAAATGTGATTCAAATGGGCAAATGCTTGTTTAAATCACAACGAACCTGACGGCTAGAACTGTACTAGTAGGACTTCAGACTCCACCTTCACCACAACAGTGTCCTTTGAGAAAAGGAAAAGGTTTCTTTTTCTTTCCAGCCACACAGTGAATCTACACTTCCCAGTCTTCCTTGCAGTTAGGTGTGCCTAGGTGCCTGAGTTCCGGCCCATGGAATGTGGAAAAAAACCCACTGGATACCCCATTTAAGACTGGGGCATCAACTCATCCTGAGGAATCCTCTTCTCACTCTCTCTTCTTCCACCTGCTGGCCAGATGCAGAGGGCCCGGCAGAAGCCTCAGCCTAGAGGGTGGAAGAGCCTCAGGCTGGAGGGTCCCTGAAGCACCTAGTGGAAGGCCACCTGCCAAACATCTGCACTGAACTTTTACAGGACCCAGGAATAACCTTCTGTTGTGTTAAGCCTCTGAGCCCTAGGGGCTGTTTGTTACAGCAGCTATGCTGCCCTGACTAACACAAGTGTTTCCAGGAACACATTGTGCATGTATACAGAAAACAGGCCAAAAGCTGGGATGTACAAGGAAATCAGAATCAGTAAAAATTGATCGAGATGCAAAAAGACCTAGACTTTATGCAGCCTGAAGTACCCTCTAAGAATTCAGTATAAGGCATTTATATATTTTCTCATTTTCATTATTTTCATTCAATCAAAGATTTTAGATTAATTAATGGTTTACATACAAATAGTAAATTTCTTCCTTTGGGCTGTGTTCAATGATTAATTGGCTTTTGAGGTCTTAATATTTTAAACAAATTCCAAAGGGGAAACTGAAAACTAGAAATGGAAGTCTATTCCTGGAATGACTCTCCCATTTCAGTCTGTCCGTATCTTTTGTTTTTTAGTAAGTGTCCTCTGATAATGAAAAGATATGTGGCTGATCCAAAATGTTTCAAGCTGGGAAATGTGCTAATTATCAGAGCAGCTGGGAAAGCCAGGGAGCTGGATTTAATATCTCCAGTCTGGTGTGAGGGAAAAAAGGTAGAGATGGTTTTACAACATGTTGAGGAACCAGATTTAAGTTTCACACACAAATCAGCCCAGGCCAACTTGGATCTGAAGGAATTCAGCAGAAGGAAAACACTTAAGTATCATGATGCTACGACAATTTAAATAGGATTTACACTGTATTTAGAATATTGAATAGTCATTTGCACAGGAATTGTTAGCAAACACTTTTAAAGCCAAAAACATTTTATCACAATTTTTTTTTAAAAAAGCAGTCTGACCCTTCAAGCAGCCATTTAACCAGACTATTTTTCATCATTGAGACTGATGAGAGTCAATTAATGAGATTTATTCCTCATAGCCTACTTTAAAGAAAATGTTATAGACACAGTTTAATTCTAGTAAGGTAAATAAAAGAAGTAGAACAAGTATGTTAGAAAAATTAGTTGATACAGCATAATGCAAATATACATGGCATTAAATACCATGCAGTTAGGAAGCATCCGAACAAGCTTCAGAACTCCCCTGTGAATATGCTCATGCTATGGATGTGGAGTGCAGGACCGCTGTAAGGTGCTGTAATCATCATATAGAGACAGTGTCCATTACAGAACAACGCTGAAAGAGGGATCTGTGCAAATAAGATGAAGTACCTGATTTGGAATCTTTAAATACAGATACAACGTGACGTAGAAAATTAGTGAGCTGTTCAGCACTCTTTGAATTTTGATTTTTAGGTGTGATGTCTTCATGGCACCAAAGTGGACCAAATGCCCTTAAACAAAACACACAAAATGTCAAAAATATAACTTTCATTTTGCATTTTTAAAACTATACATACAGTCCTGACTCCAAGCGTATAACATATTTAAATTTTTTGCAATCTATGCATCGGACAAAGGTCTAATCCCAGCATCTATAAGGAACTTAAACAAATTTACAAGAAAAAAACAAAAAACCCTGTTAAAAAGTGGGCAAAGGACATGAACAGCTACTTCTCAAAAGAAGACATACATGCAGCCAACAATCATATAAAAAAAGCTCAACATCACTGATCATTAAAGAAATGCAAATCAAAACCACAGTGAGATACCATTTCACACCAGTCAGAATGGCGATTATTAAAAAGTCAAAAAATAATAGATGTTGGCAAGGTTGTGGAGAAAAAGGAAGGCTTTTACACTGTTGGTGTGAGTATAAACTAGTTCAACCACTGTGGAAGACACTGTGGCGATTCCTCAAAGACCCAGAGACAGAAATATCATTTGACCCAGCAATTCCATTACTGCGTATATACCCAAAGGAATATACATTGTTCTATTATAAAGACACATGCATGCATATGTTCATGGTAGCACTATTCCCAATAGCAAAGACATGGAATCAACCCAAGTGCCCATCAATGATAGATTGGATAAAAAAAAAGTGGTACATATACACCATGGAATACTGTGCCACCATAAAAAGGTATAAGATTGTATCCTTTGCAGGGTCATGGATGGAGCTGGAGGCTATCATCCTTAGCAAACTAATGCAGGAACAGAAAACCAAATACCACAAGATCTCACTTGTAAGTGGGAGCTGAATGATGAGAACACACGGACACACTGGGGGGAGTAACACACACTGGGGCCTACCGGAGGGCGGAGGGTAGGAGAGAGAGGACTGGGAAAAACAACTAATGGATACTGGGCTTAATACCTGGCTGATGAAATAGCCTGTACAACAAACCCCCTTGACACACGTTTACCTATGTAGCAAACCTACACACCCTGCACATGCACCCTTGAACTTAAAATATAAGTTAAAAAATATTTTAAACAATTTCATGAATTATTTTGGAAGTACATTTCAGTCTTGAAAACCTTATCAGCATACTCAAAGCACATCTAATGTATGGAGTCATTTTGAAATGTTTTAAATTAAATTCATTTGCAAAATTAAAACCTCCCAATTCACCAGAACAGTGCTTGGCATATCATAAGTGCTACATGTTTGTTTAAGTAAAATGATACCAAATGTTAAGTGAAATAAAGACTTAGACATGGACTCAATTTTCACGTTTTAGCATTTGCATAGGTAAGGCTTTTATCAGGATCACATCAAGTTGCAAATACCATACAATCAAACTGAAGACATGGCCTCTGTCGTCTACTTGGTTTTCAACAGTAAGAATGGAATGGAGCCAGGTAGGAGAATTTCAGAGAAGAATTATTCCAAATATGTTGTACTGAGAGTTGGTGAGTGGTGACAACACTTTTCCTTTGCACAAATCATTCGGGTCTCTGCAGTACCCTGTATGTTCAGGCATACTGTCATGTAGGCACCATCAGCTCCTGTCCTAAGCTTCCTGCACATTAAATCCCACAGTAAGTTGAGAGCTGCACAAAACACCCTGAATCATGAATTGTGGAAAGAAAATACTCTTTTTTATTGTTTGCATTAATTGATGCATTAGTTGAAGAAAGCAAGATCACATGAGATATTAGATAACATATACATAGACTAGATTTCCGGGACTTAACTCGCTGAGAAAGGGGAGCACGCCACCCAGTCACAGGTAAGCATGCTTTACACAACTACCAGACCGTAGGGTGTTAGAAATCCTGGAGCCTTACGAGCTAAATGGTTAATGAGAAGAACCAGAAGACCTGACCAGGACCGCTTGCAGTTTTTCTTGGTTTTGATTTATTAGTTTGACTCATTTCCTATTATGCTTCCTATTGTTTCTGGTTTCTGACTGCCTTTTACAAATGACTCTTGGGACCAGATGAATAGATAATGGTCCCCTTGGCAGCTGCTTCTGGGTTGACCACGGCTAATATCCTTGGTTTCCAGAGTGATGTTCTTTGCCAAGTCTCAGAACTACTAACCCCTGGCAGCTCTGATAGATGACTAAAGGCATGCTCACTATGGGGCACGACCATCTCCCGCCTCCATCTGCTGCATCACCATTATCCACAAAATCCCCTTGCCCATCAACTGTCACATCAGTGGGATCCTAGAAACTTCTACCAACGTCTGCCTTTCACAAATTGTATTCTTTGTACTCAGTGTCTGTTCACACAGACTCCAGCAGTTGCAATTGAGAAGAGAAACAGGACTTTGTTAGAACCCCAGGATCACTTTTCCATCTGTGTGGTTTAAAGCATTGGCAATTTTCCAAAAGACCAACCTGCAAACAGCCACGGACTCCTAACCCCTTATTACCTGGTCGTCAGAAACTCAATGAGCTTGTTTGCCTTCTCATCTGTTTCAGCAGCTGTGTCCACGTCCTCTACCTCCTGGGTCATCTGTGGGAGGTTTCCACTGCTGCCTCCCAGACTGATGCTGGAGGAGGTGGAGCTGGAGCTGAGCCCTGAGTCGGGCACTGGGGATGACTGGTCCTCTCTCAGGAAGTCAAAGCCACCTGGTGGGAGAAGAAGGTCAAGGAGGGGTGTATTAGGCAGTGTGCTTGTCAGCATGCTTAATGAGGTCCACAGAGGAGGGCAGAGAAGTGTGGAGTTATTTAAATTCTGGGGAGAAAATGGTTGCTTTTGGCTGTGGCTATGATTAAATGAGACTGACAGTTTTTCTTTGTTTAGGGAATCAGTTGCACTGCTGTGTAAATGAGTGTGTCTTTGGGACTAGGACTTGATCTGCTGCTTTCTACTCTGCTGTTTTGGTTGATACTTTCTACAAAAGAAAGGTTATGTGTGTGTGTTTGTATGCATGTATGGACCAGGCAAATGACCAGTTCAACTATAACAGATCATCTACTGACTGCTCTTAATAAATTATTCCTGGGTATTAGACTACTTAAACATGTGAAATGGGCTGGGCACGGTGGCTCACGCCTGTAATCCCAGCACTGTGCGAGGCCGAGGCAGGTGGATCACGAGGTCAGGAGATCGAGATGATCCTGGCTAACCTGGTGAAACCCTGTCTCTACTAAAAATACAAAAATTAGCCTGGTGTGGTGGCAGGCGCCTGTGGTCCCAGCTGCTTGGGAGGCTGAGGCAGGAGAATGGCATGAACCTGGTGGGGTGGAGCTTGCAGTGAGCCGGGATCATGCCACTGCACTCCAGCCTGGGCGACAGAGCAAAGACTCCATATTGGGGGGAAAAAAAATGTGAAATGATACCCTGTTTGAGGATACCAGTCACTTAATGGCTGGTTACTTATACATAATGTTTTTGAGTAAATGTGTCCAGAAGCTTTAGTATTGTGTATATAATGATGTATTTTAATAGAATATGTATTATGGTATTCAAAGAAATATGGCATAAGCAAATACTGTTTCTTCGAATTTGCTTGGTTGACATACTTGGTTGATATTCTACACCTCTGGATAGGCTGTAGGTTTGAAAATGTATATATGCAACTATCCCTTTTCCCCTATTTAATAATCATAAAAAGTATGTAGTGCTGGTGTGTGTCTGATAGATATACTGAATTAGAGATGAGGAGTCCTGGGTTTGAATAACATTTCTGTCACTTACAGCGTAGCCTCAGGGAATTTATGTAATTCTCTGTAGCTCGGTGTCCTATTATAATAAAGTCAAGACAATAATTTCTGTCACACACATTTTTAGTGTGTATTTGAAAGCAACTATAGTTGAAACTAGGTGCTTAATAAATTTTTATTAAAAAAAGAACATTTCCCATATTCTTTGTATACCTATTCCCTATGTCCTGTAGAACCAGTCACTTTAGCTATCTACTGTTTGTCTTGCCTATGAATATTGTATGCGTTTTTGGTAAATCTTCAATTTAAATCATTTTATACCACATTGATGGTATAATAAATGCAAAACTGATGTACACAGAGATACACAACTTATCAGATACCACAATTTTCTCTGCCTAACATTCGAAAAAATTATATTCTTATCCTCAGGACTTAGAGCAGCTAGAACTCTTCATTTTAATTAAACATCTACAGCAAAGGGAGTTTTGTGTTTCTAAGAGGCTATTGATAGGTTGCTTTCAATTAAGTGTAGATAATGATGATTTCATGTTTGTTTTCCAAAGAACTATGTTAACATCTATTAGAAGCCAGTACAGTGGTGGGCATAAGTGATAAATAAAAGGTACACCCTTTTCACAGTAATGTAGAAAGCACACAGTGACATGTGAAATGTCGCACCGTAGTTAGTGCCAATGCAATGTGTAAAATAAATAGGTTAAAAAAAAATTAGCCAGGCGTGGTGGCTCATGCCTGTAATCCCAGCACTTTGGGAGGCCGAGGCGGACGAATCACGAGGTCAGTAGATGGAGATCATCCTGGCTAACACGGTGAAACCCCGTCTCTACTAAAAATAGAAAAAATTAGCCGGGTGTGGTGGCGGGTGCCTGTAGTCCCAGCTACCGAGGAGGCTGAGGCAGGAGAATGGCGTGAACCCGGGAGGCGGAGCTTGCAGTGAGCTGAGATCGCGCCACCGCACTCCAGCCTGGGGACAGAGTGAAGACTCCGTCTCAAAAAAAAAAAAAAAAAAAAAAAAATTAGTCCCTGAACTCTGTTAGTTGGTAATCTTCATCATCATTTTAAGATAGTTTAAATGTTCTGGTTCTAAATTAAAACCAGTATTACCTGTTGGGATAAAGTTTTCATAAATGGCTTGACATGGCAGAGTAATTTCTTTGACTCAGCTAATGCTATCTGTTCCTGTTTCTAAGGATAATTTTTTTTGGTTTCAAAACAGCAATGGTTTTTAACAGGCTCCCACTAATGGCGTCTTCAAGGAAAAGGTCAGTCATTCAATAAAGTGAAAATTGCTTTATGGGCACTAGAAGACACACAAGTGATATATCCGGCACCCTGGCTGTGACCTGCTCTCAGGCAGCAGCAGTGGTCACTGTTTTGTGCGTTCTCACCCTTCGGTGTTCTACACTGCTGCTCCTGGCCAATGGGCACGTACACTTCCAATGCATCAGGAGGAACAGATTCAATGGGGGCAGCAATCATAGATATAACCAGGAAAAATATATTTTAAATATTCAATAATAAAGCTTTTGAGAGGCAAGTTCACATCGAGTGAAATGGTGTGTATTTACTGTACTGTTGATTTACCACGTGGAAAGTTGGAGGTCATAGCATGAGAAAAGTTAACTTGGGCTCTACTGGCACCTGCAGTTAGTTATCTCTGCATTTGTAACTGTCCTAGGCTCTCTACCAGTCGTTCTCTGTTACCTGTATAGAGATATTCAGGTTGGTAAGCTGGCTGCACAGTTAGAGTCTTAGCTTCACCCATCTCTCGGGTCTGCAGGAGCACAGAAGCAATGGAATGGAAATTGCTGTTGCAAGAGAGGGCAATCAAGAGGTGAAGAAGCAGTTTTTTGCTGTGTTCAAAGACTTCAGGCCGGTAGTGGTCTAAACCTGGAACAAAACAGTAGAATCTCAGTATAAACAAACGTTAAGCTCGTTTAGATTCCAGGGATAGTAAAGATTCCAGGATACTCAGGAGGAACATGTTAAAAGAATGTTTAGTTTTCTTTGTTATTGTTTGTGTTACCAACATACAGAAGTTGGGCTTAGGAAAAATAAAATGCTTTATTTCTTAAGTAAAATGTTCTCATAAAATGCTGATAGATGAACTTTTCTTGACCTCTCTGTAGCATTTGATGTGGTTAGCATTCCTTCTTCTTGAGATGTTCTCTTCCTTGGATATCCCTGTTACTGAAAGATTCCAATTTTATTAGTCTCTTTCTAACTGAATTTCTGAGTTTCCCTGGCTGGTTCCTCTTCCCATTTTTGCTCTACAAAGCTCAGGGCTTGGCCCACTCTGTCCTATATCCTTTCTTTTTATACTCTGACTATGCCTCATAGCTTAAAATTTACCACTTCAGCCAAAGACTCTCAAAAAGGCCCATCTTATTTTGGATATCTTTGTAGATGTGGCACTAGTGAGATACCACTATATTTACACGGTAGAAATAGAGCAATTTCAAACAGTGACCAAGTAGCTGACATTTCAGAGCAGATGTCACAAAAGGGCAATGAAAAGTGGTGGAGATCAAATATTCCCAAAATGAGTCAAACAGGAAGGATGTCAATGTGAAAGGAAATCTCTATGGATTACTTCTGCATATTTTTAACCCGATTGGCTAGAATGCCTTTTAGATCCAGTCTTACCTAAGAAGACAGCATGAAGTAATAATGGTAGATGAAGCGCCCAATCTTCTCGTACACTGTGATCTACCACCATCTCAGTCATAAAAATTACAGCAATATTGCACCTAATCAATGAAATAATGAAATTAATGCAACTTCTGAAGGGGATGGAAATACTAGTAGATCATTAAGTTACAGTTCAATATAACTCTTAAGTGTTTTTAAAACATTATATAAGGCTCTTATTCCAGGGAAATAGAGTTTAACTTGTAACACAGCACAGAGCTCCACAACAAGAAGAAACATTGGTTGAGCTAATCACACTAGTCACTAGGTAATAAGAGCTAAGAGATGAAGAGAAATCAAAGACAAGGTCCCTCTCATCAAGTTGCTTAAAGTCTAAAAAGCATCACAGAATGCACGCCCATATCCAGATTACATCAAGGAGAAATTCAAAGGTCAGAGGCAGCTTTGAATGTTGATTAATATTTGACCACACTCTGCTAATATGCTGGAAGCTGGCAGTCAAATCAGGCAGGATACCACTGATTGATAAGATCATTTAATGTGGTGGGACCTGGACTAGGTTTTTCTCTTGTCATAGGTAGAAAAGTCCAGTCAAAGCTAAGGTTTCCTTCTCCCCACACATGCTGCTCACCTATGGAGTGGCCCCCGGGGAGTGATGGTCTCTGGGAGGTAGTCAACCAGGGGGGCCCAGCATCCTCCTGTACAAGGCATCGGTAAGGGCTGCGGCTGCTTGGTCTCTGTAATAGTCAGCAACCAGCCCGTGTAGGGAGAAATTGGATCATCTGCAGGGTGAGAAAGACAACTGTGCTTTATTTTCAGGGAGAGGAGACTTGTTTTCTCTATTTGATGTTTTCAGAATAAATTTTATAAATGTATGCTTGTAAAAACAACTTTATTTTTCATTTTTAAATTTTTTTTAGGGACAGGGTCTCGCTGGCACCTAGGCTGGAGTGCATTGGATCAATCAAAACTCACTGCAGGGCTGGTTACAGTGGCTCACGCCTGTAATCCCAGCACATTGGGAGGCTGAGGTGGGTGGATCACCTGAGGTCTGGAGTTTGAAACCAGCCTGGCCAACATGGCAAAAACCCATCTCTACTAAAAATACACACACACACACACACACACACACACACACAAAATAGCCGGGCATGATGGCACGTGCCTGTAAGCCCAGCTACTTGGGAGGATGAGGCAGAAGAATCGCTTGAACCTGGGAGGTGGAGGCTGCAGTGAGCCGAGATCGCGCCACTGCACTCCAGTCTAGACGACAGAGTGAGATTCTGTTTGAAAAACAAAAACAAAAACAAAAAAAAACCTCACTGAAGTTTCAAATTCTGGGGCTCAAGAGATCCTCCTGTCTTAGCCTTCCAAGTAGCTAGGACTACAGGCATGTGCCACCACACCCGGCTAATTAAAAATTTATTATTTTTTTAAATAGATGGGGTCTCAACATGTTGCTCATGCTGGTCTCAAACTCCTGGACTCAAGTGATCTTCCCACCTTGGCCTCCCAAAGTTTTGGGATTACAGGTGTGAGTGCCTGGCCAGAAATAACTTTCTAATGATTTCATTTGGTGAGAATGAATTACATGATCAAATGGGTTAGAATTACTTGTTTGGGTAACTACTTGAATAGTTACTACTTGGTAACTAATTTATAGTTATTCATTATAAAGCAAAGCAGCATACAGATATACAAAAAGAAAAACATTAAATCATGTTGAATTCCCATCTCTATGAAAACTTACTCTTCCTCCAGTCTTCCTCATCTCAATAAAGCACAATTTTGGCTGGTCGCGGTAGCTCACCCCTGTAATCCCAGCACTTAGGGAGGCCGAGGTGGGTAGATGACCTGAGGTCTATGTTCCACAGAGCAGACAGACCAATTTTTTTTTTTTTTTTTTGAGACGGAGTCTTTGCTCTGTCACCCAGGCTGGAGTGCAGTGGCGCGATCTAGGCTCACTACAAGCTCCGCCTCCTGGGTTCACGCCATTCTCCTGCCTCAGCCTCCCGAGTAGCTGGGACTACAGGCGCCCGCTACCACGCCCGGCTAATTTTTTTGTATTTTTAGTAGAGACGGGGTTTCACCGTGTTAGCCAGGATGGTCTTGATCTCCTGACCTTGTGATCCGCCTGTCTCGGCCTCCCAAAGTGCTGGGATTACAGGCTTGAGCCACCGCGCCCGGCGACCAATTCTTTTAAAACAAGTTCAGTAGTGTCTCTTTCTCTGCTCAACACCCTCCAGTGGCTCCCCACAAATCCATATCCATGGCCTTTAAGGCCTTACCAGGTCTTCCCCCTCCATGTTCCTCTCCTGGCTTATTTCCTACCAGCGCACCCTTGCTCACCCTACTCCACTCATCCTAGCTTCCTTGCTGTTCTGTGATCAGGCTGGGCCCCATACAGCCTCAGGGCCCTTATGTCTGCTGCTTCCTATGGCTGGGATGCTCATCTGCAGATAGTTGCATGGTTCATTTCTTTGCTTCATTCATGTCTCTGCCCCAGTATCACCTTACTACAGCAGCTTTCCTTGACCACTCTATTTAAATTGACCCCCAACCCCAATCAGTTTCTACCCTGCTTGCCCTGCTTTAGTCCCTCCCCCGCCACCCATGGATCACCAATTCACCCGCACCACCTCCCTCCCCAACTCTAATGTAAGCTCCAGGAGAGTGAGAACTTCTTCTGTTCTGTTCATTGCTTTTTCTCTACTACCTACAGTGGTGCCTGGCACATGGAAAGGATCAATAAATATTTGTTGAATGAATGAACTTCACAATATTATCTATAAAGTAAGTACAGGATGGGTGCAGTGGCTCATGCCTGTAATCCCAGCATTTTGGAAGGCCCCGGCAGGTGGATCACTTGAGGTCAGGAGTTCAAGACCAGCGTGGCCAACATGGTGAAACCCCCTCTCTACTAGAAATATAAAAATTAGCCGGGTGTGGTGGCGCACACCTGTAGTCCCAGCTACTCAGGTGGCTGACACAGCAGAATCACTTGCACCCCAGAGGCAGAGGCTGCAGTGAGCCAAGATCGTGACATCGCACTATAACCTGGGCTATGGGTGAGACCCTGTCTCAAAAACAACAATAAAAATAAAATAAGTATAGCAACACGTTTCACGCTGATTTCTTATCACGCTCCCAAAGCAGGCCAGCAGCATTTAAGATGAGCAATACAGGTGGGCACAGGATTTAACCCAGGTATTTGGCTGCAGAGAAGCTGGTTTATTCTTAGGATCAGTTTATGTATTAAGAGGAAGAATATACTACGTCATCTTTATGCAATTTTGTAACAATATAATTTTTCTTTGCTTCACTTCTGCAAGGTAGTGCGAAGTCATTGATTTGATGCTGCCGGCCCAGTGTAGAATGCTGGCCTTAACACTGACAGAGCTGGTGGAGGCGTGTCTTCCTGTTGTGACAACTGAGGCTCTGAATGAGGACAGGTAGCAGAAAACCAGAACCAAGAACACCCCACTTCTCATGGGATGTGGCTAAGAGGGTTTCAGTGGAAAAGGTCAGGACTTCCCTCAGGAAGAGTCACTACTGGCTTTTTCTAATACACTGACAAGTGAGCAACCAGAACCCTGTCATTCTATGCCATGAAGCTTGGCCACAACAATTTTAGCCTGGAAAAAATTTAAAGCAGGTGCACTAGTAACTCATCTCGGTTCTAACTCTCAGCAAATTACCTACAAGTAACTTACTTGCAGCAAATTTAACTTCTCAGATAATCATCCAGGATAAGTTAGTTGCCAAATGCACTGCTAGGTAACTAGCTACTCTTCAATAAAACTTGAAAGGGAAACAAAAAGGGAGAATATTGAAGAATTAAAAAGTAAATGGTGAGATTTCTGTTAGGAAAGGATATGTTATTCTTTGTTTCAGTGATGTTTTCAGATATATATCCAATCAGCCAAAATGTGCTGAGAGGAATTAAGGTGGCCTAAACTTAAATTTTTCTGTCCTCAAACTTTGGGTTACCAGATATTGCCACAGTAACCAGACTTTTCTTGAACCAACTCTCCATTTCTCAAGTACTACTTTCCTCATCTCTAAAATCTGGTGCCTTCTAGAAGTAATGGTCTACGGTCCTGAGATTTGACTATTCAGTGTTTGGATGGTACAATCCCCTGAGGAGACACACAAAGGAAGGAAAACACAAACAGCTTTATTTTACTTCCTATTGACAGCTCTAGAGAAAGTTTTATAGCTAAAACTTAACGTAGAGCATGATAATTACATATGGATTTTAGACACGCCTTCCATTAGTATTTTAATGGTGGAGAACTGCCTGTCTGTGCATTCACAAGTAGAACAAGGGTAGCTGAAACGTGGCCTCATTGGAACCACCTAGCTCTTACCTGACATCACACATTTCCGTAAAAACAAAACAATTCAAAACAACAACTCAAAGCACCAACTTATGAAATGAACTTAACTCATGAAAGATGAGTGTATTTACAATTTCTGACAAAATAGAATAAATCCCACAAGATACTTTACTGATTTCCTTAGCAAATCTAAAATGTCACTGGGAGCGTTCTTCGGTTTCAGAATTTCTGTAACTTGTGACCAACTAATACTCTGTATCTGCTCAATATCTACAGAAGCTGTCCAGAGCTCAAACAAAATCAGTAAATGCACCGATCTTTTTGGTTTCCCCAACTACCGGAAGAAATTCCTGTCACAAAGCTAACTCCCGGGTTAGCAAGCTTTTCATTAGGCTATGGAGACTATGCCGTTGAGAAGTTCCACATGAGAACAGATCCTATCCTGAGTGAGCAGACTTTCAAAGCTTCAAGGTTAAACCCACTTGCAAGATAGGTGGAAAAACTGAACCACAACATTTGTTTTCTAATGGGACTATGACTTAGTGTATTTTCCCCAGATGCATCACCAAGAAAAAAATGTCAAGAACATAAAAACATAGGAGTGGGATGGTAGTTTGAATTTTTATAATTTTGATTTGTCCATGGTTTGGCTTTTTTTTTTTTACACTTTTGAGGATGCTGATGCTCATCTGCGTAGGTGGATTAAATGGTTACTTAATATTTATGGGCCCTTTTAGTAATCAGATCAAGAATAATAAGAACACTCATTTTCTATCCTCTGACCACTTGCGTTCCGTCTGAAAGCCCACAGCCTGTTGGTACTTACTTTTATCCTCATCATAGGATCCTCCAGAGCTATTGCTGTATCTTGACTCGAGGCGAGTGTGGGCTCTGATGACATTACTAAACCTTCAAATACAAGCACAACCGGAATGAAATATTAACATGTGTGCGTATATGCTCTTTTTTTTTTTTTTTTTTTTTAGATGGAGTCTCACTCTATAGCCAGGCTGGAGTGCAGTGGTGCGATCTTGGCTCACTGCAATCTCCACCTCTCAGGTTCAAGCGATTCTCCTGCCTCAGCCTCCTGAGTAGCTGGGACTACAGATGCCTGCCACCATGCCCAGCTAAGTTTTGTATTTTTAGTAGAGACAGGGTTTCACCATGTTGGCCAGAATGGTCTCTATCTCCTGACTTCATGGTCCACCCGCCTCAGCCTCCCAAAGTGCTGGGATTACAGGCGTGAGCCACCGCGCCTGGCCTATGCTCTTACTTATAAACTATGATTTAGCAGTTGTTTTTTCAGTTGCTAGTTCCAATGGTGCTTTTCTTAAAGGAATGCTGTAAAAAATTGTACCCCAAACATTTCTTGTTTTCTTGAGAGGGTCAGTGGTCACTTTTGCTCATAAGCAAAGTCCAAACCTTGAAAAGATAAAAATTTTAAGCCTAATATTTCAGTTGAACTAGAAAATGGTAACATTTGCTTTGGAAAGAAAATGGGCATGATACTGAATAACATGATTCCCTTATTTACATAGCCTGACACACAGTAGGTGGTCAATAAATATTTCCTGAATGATTAAACAACTGAAAGTACATAGAATGGGAAATACGCAAACATAGTTATAATAAATCTTGGACTTTACCCAGCATTAAAGTTTCTCTTAAAATAGTTTGAGAGTGTTCAGGGTGTTGGGAGCAAGTCCCCCAAAATCTGGCCATAAACTGGCCCCAGAACTGGCCATAAAATCTCTGCAGCACTGTAACGTGTTCATAATGGCCCTAATGCCCAAGCTGGAAGGTTGTGGGTTTACGGGAATGAGGGCAAGGAACACCTGGCTCAAAACCGCTTAAAGGCATTCTTAAGCCACAGACAATTAGCATGAGCGAACTATGTTTTAAGGGCATGTTCCTGCTGCAGTTAATTCGGCCCATCCTTTAGTTTCCCATAAGGGATACTTTTAGTTAATTTAATATCTGTAGAAACAATGCTAATGACTGGTTTGCTGTTAATAAATATGTGGGTAAATCTCTGTTCAGGGCTCTCAGCTCTGAAGGCTGTGAGACCCCTGATTTCCCACTTCACACCTCTATATTTCTGTGTGTGTGTCTTTAATTCCTCTAGCGCCGATGGGTTAGGGTCTCCCCGACCCAGCTGGTCTCGGCACAGGGAAAGGTCCTAGTTGGAGAGTAATTTAACCAGAGGGACTCTTTGGTCTGGTTTCTCTTGTGGCTTGTTAAGAAGTAATCCCCGCCCAAAACAAACAAACAAACAAAAAACAGAAACAAAAACAAAACAACAAAGAAAATAAAAATGGTGAAGTATAGTAATTCATAGACATCATCTTATTTAATCTTGCTCATTCATCTTTGAGATAAGCATTATTTATTCTACAATGAGGAAACTGAGGACAAGTGAAGTTATACACCTTGTTTAGTGTTGACCACAGGGAGGTGGCGGTGCAGGAGGCCTTCAGTGCCATGCCAACTCCCCGCGTAGAACACGAAGCTTTAAGGCTGAGCTCTCTCTCACTAGCTCTGTAACCATGGCCAAGGCCTCTACCTTCTTGGGGAACTTGTTTCCACAATTGCAAGAAGGGCATCATAATAATACTCTGTCTTTTATTTAATTGGGGTTGTTTGAGGGATCAAAAGAAAGGATGTGAGAGTGTTTCCAAAACTGCAAGACACTGTCTGACTATAAGGTATTAGTTATTATGCTTCTACCTAGGATTTCTAGAAAGAAATCAATAGCGTATTTCTCAAACAAAGGTCTACAACGTAGGGCAAGGGTGTAGTTCAGGGGCAGTGTGGGCAAAATGGTATGTCTATATTTATTTTATATAAAATGACACACAGCAGGTTTTATCAACTTAATATATATGTAGCCAAAGCAAAGAACTAAGGCAATCTAGAAATACCTGGAAAACTCAAGCCAAAATAGGTGTGTCCCTCTACATTACTGACCGGGTATTCTGACTTAACTCATAACAGATCAATACTCTATTTCTTTTAGGGACACTGGAAGGTGCAGGGCTACTGCTGTCCTCACTAACGTGTGGAGAAAGAGTAATGTTTCAGCAAAAAGTCCTGGATGTGCCGTTAAGCCGCCCATCTTGTCCCAGGTGTACAACCTTAGAGCACTGCATCAGTGATTCGGATTTGCTGAATTACAGAAATGTACTGTAATGAGCTTGGTTTTATTCACTTCTTAGATATTTGCAACAGCATTTCCCCCCTCCTGACAGCTATCTTTTCCCCAGTAACTTCATACCTCAAACATTCTTCACTGTTAAATATTCCGGGCATTTGTGAATCTATAAGAACAGAATAACTAAGACATCGATCAGTTTAGCTTCATACAAATCGGCCAACTAAATCAGACTGTAAGTATTTATGAAAATAAACTGGAAAAGGACAAACTTATTACCTTCTGAAGTTCTTTAACCATATTTATGCTGATAAATGCAAAGTGATAAACAGCATCTGCTAAGCCCAGACATCATTCAGAAAGGAACAAAAGCATGGTGGTGAAAGAATGGCACATCTGCAGGTTTCCGTTGGATGGAGAACGCCACGGCACTTCCAGCTACCATGAACTGTGCTCTATGTCGGGGTTTAAATTGTGCCTGGAGGGCCCGGACAGGGAAGAATTACAGGATGGATGGCAACTGTCTCTTTTCCCTTTTGAGTTGGATTTAAAGGGGTGTTGGGTGGAGTTTATTTATGAGGCTGGAATAAAGGGGAGAAGCAAGTCCCTTCCAGACTGTTCTCCTTGTTCTGGAGAAGACTAAAACCACAGTGTAGCAAAGTGTATGTCTGGCAAGGAAAAAGTAAAAACTGACTCCCAAGCGTAAAATCTGTTATTTTCCTTTGCTTTTCTGGGTTGATGAGGCTTATTTTGGGTCTGGTCCCTGGAAGAATTTCAAGGATTAAGTAGAATCTTTGATGCCTTTTAACATCAAAGGTATATACCTTAAGAAATACATCATGAAAAGAGCTCTGGTAAGAGAAAAATTAGAAGGATGAAATGTTCCCCTCAGTTTTATCTTGTTGATTTAGCTCAAATTAATAATACTTAGATAACTGAACTAATAGTTAATATATATTAATGTATATCAACACTATCAATTTAGATAGAAATTATTTCTGTTTCAACACAGATCGTTCAAAATTTACACAGACGAGGTTAACTGCTTTAGCTGCCTATGAAAAATCCCTTCGTGGGCATATAAATTTATAAAAATATTTTATTAAGATTGATGTATTGAAAATACTTATGGCTGGATGCAGTCACTCACACCCATAATCCCAGCCTTTAGGAGGCTGAGGTGGGAGGATCAGTTGAGTCCAGGAGTTTGAGACCAGCCTGGGCAACGTAGTGAAACCCCGTCTCTACAAGAAATAGAAAAATGAGCGAGGTGTGGTGGCACATGTCTGTACTCCCAGCTACCCAGGAGGCTGAAGCAGGAGGACTGCTTGAGCCTGGGATGCTGAGCCTGCAGTGAGCTGTGATTTCGTGCATTTCAGCCTAGGTGACAGAACGAGACCCTGTCTCAAAAACAAAAACTTATGAAGATTGTTTCTGCATACTTTAAAAATTGCTATAAACTACTCTTTTAATATGTTCATTTTGATGCCTAGTAAAATAAACTACATGAAAAATCTTAGAGTGTAGGTGTACTTTCTGTTACAATTTCTGACAGTTTTTTAAAAGTTTTATTAATACACAATAGATGTACCTTTTTCAGGGTAGATGTGAACATTTGATACGTGCATTCAATGTGTAAATATCAAATCAGGGTAATTGGGATATCCATCATCTTAAATATTTATTTTTTCTTTATGCTAGGAACTTACGAATTATTCTCTTCTAGTTATTTTGAAATGTTTAATAGATTACTGTTAACTTGAATAGCTTTTTTTAAAAAAAACTGAATGTTATAAAACTTGCTTTTCTTTTTCTTACTTTGGCTACCGGGGCCTTAAGATTAGGTTAACGTTAAGTTGTAGTTTTCCTTAGTCAGGACTTAAGACACCAACTATCTTATCCTCCTCTTAGCTTGGCACATATTCTTTTACTCTTGTTTTAACGTTCTTTCACTTAAGCTATACGGTTTGTTTGTGCTTTTGTCAGTAGGAACGGTATTATTAAATATTACTGAGTCACATCAAAGAAACATTAATCTAGTTGTAAAGAACACGGAGCCAAGGCGGCCATTTTGTCCAACTCCATGGTGCTTCCCTCAGCCCAGCAATGGATATGGTGGAAGAGATGCCCCACTCCTGAGGTGTGTTAACACAGCAGCCTGGGGCGATGTTTCTGAACAACACTGTCTCTGTAGGCTCTTTGCCTATAAGGACTGTAAAGAAAGGAGTAAATCGCTTTCCTCCGAGAAGGGTTACTGAAAGGGTAAGAGAAAGGGGACTGGTGGTGGTTGGACAGCTTACCCACCTCTGGGGCTGTGACGTTTCTCCTATTTTCATTCACTTACCAAATGAACACTTTAAAATGCCTATTATAGACAGCACAGTAGACTAATCACTGAGCATGGAAAAATGTGTAAGACAGGGGTGTCCAATCTTTTGGCTTTCCTTGACCACACTGGAAGAAGAACTGTCCACACTAACACAATAGCTGATGAGCTAAAAAAAAATAAATAAATAAAATCACACACACTCAAAATCTCATAATCTTTTAAGAGAGTTTATGAATTTGTGTTGGGCCATATTCAAAGCTGTCCTGGGCCGCATGTGGCCTGTGGGCCACAGGTTGGACAAGCTTGGTGTAAGAGATACGCAGTCTCTCTGTGTTCTCTAGGAATTAAAATCTGGTGGTTGAGATAAGTGTGTCTGTAAGTACCCATACATCAACATGACAGAGATTACAAGGAGGGAAGGGCGATAAGTAGATTGAAGAGAAAAAAGGATTTTAGGCTGAGGGCACAGTCTACTTTCATAGAAAAAAAAGAATACAGTAGAGTAATAGTGTAGGTGCTGTATGGGATCAGTGGAATAGTGGTGTCCGTTGGGAGAGAATATTCATAGACATGTTTGCACATATATGTGAATATGATCAATCAATATGTTATAGGTAGATAATCAATATAAAATAATCTGACGTGTATGAATATGTGTGATATATATGAGTAGATAATTGCATCAGGTTTTCCAATGACCAGCAGAGATATGGTGAGAGAGCAGGAGTAACAGCTAAACAAGAAAATCTCTCTTGAAGATGTTCTGTGATCTTGATATCAGAGAGATTACTGGCTTCTTAAGTTCAAAGGCACCACTAAAAACTAGGCAGGGCCAGGCACAGTGGCTCACGCCTGTAATCCCAGCACTTTGAGAGGCCAAGGCGGGCGGATCACAAGATCAGGAGATCGAGACCATCCTGGCTAACACGGTAAAACCCCGTCTCTACTAAAAATAGAAAAATTAGCCAGGCTTGATGGCGGGCACCTGTAGTCCCAGCTACTCGGGAGGCTGAGGCAGGAGAATGGTGTGAACCCAGGAGGCGGAGCTTGCAGTGAGCCAAGATAGAGATTGCGCCACTGCACTCCAGCCTGGGCGACAGACCCAGACTCCGTCTAAAAAAGAAAAACAGCTCTAGGCAGGACACTCAGAACTCTGGCCCTAAACAGGCCTTTGTAATGAGATGTTAATACATGGAGATCTATCACCTTTCTACCTCAGATAAAATTCAGAGGGGAAACTCAGACAAAACAAGAAATTATCAAGAATGTTATACTCTAGTGAGAAAGTAAAAATATCTTTAGAGAAATACTGTGATTTTTATCATGAGGTAGTTTTCCAAGGAAGGTAATAGTAATAGCAAATACAGATTTTAAAAAATAACATGCTAATTAATAATCCTGTACCTTCACTCATATGGGGGAGTATAAAAACCTTTATTCATTCCTGAGAAAGAAATAAAAGCCTTTATTAGAGAACTACAAAGGATAAGGTCTATAATTCATGATCTGCTGGGTTTGGGCTTTTAGTCTGAAGGGAAGCCCGTATGGATGAACATCTGCCTAAAGGTAACACAGCTGCCCAGCGATGCAGTGAGGAATCTGGCAGGCGCCTGAATTAGGGAAGGAGCCTTCAGAGCCCCAGGGGCAGGCAGCCCTGTGTCGGGTCGTCTCCACGTCAGCCCCTGCTGTGCCCCAGTGCACATGATGAAATCCTCAGGATGCTCAGGAAGCACTGTGGGCTTGCTGGGGCATTTTGGGCTAAGTGACTTATTTTCATTACTTGATCCCCTAAATTGTCTTTAATATGAATTTGTGAGCATCTCATCCTTAAAAGGGCTCCCTCATTACCTTTCACTATAAAATGCTCAGCTGAAGGCATTTTCAACACTGTGAAGATCATCCTAATTTTCCTTTTTTAAAAATTTGAGTTTTGTTTTTCTCTCCTGGTTTCTCTCCCTGCTCTTCACAGTCAACTGCAGGAAACAGTGACTCTGATTTGACTACTGATGAGTAGTTCATAGGCAAGGCAATAAGGAGGATGAGATATGGGGGAAATATTATTATTAAAGAGCTAATGTGGAGGGAATGGAGACTTTGTTTAGCAGGAAGAGATAGTATTTTGGTTAACCAAGACAGGACAAAGCAAAAATAAAATAAGAATAATGATGTTTCATAGAACTCACCTCAGGATGACTACTTTATCCCTAAGAAATTATTCAGCAATCAGATTTGAAAATTTCACATGGCATTTCTAATTCCAGATGGTCTGTGCCCATTAACAGAACAACTCATGGTTTTTACTAAGCCCTGGGATAAGTGGAATTCCACCACCAGAACAACACCCTTCTTAATCTTTCTCTTCTCTGACTTTGCACAGAAATAACTGTTATCTTTAGGGATATACAGACTAGAGGTGGAAAGTAAGTCTCAGTTTCTGAAAACAAAGAAGGATTTTTATGTATGTGCAAAATTTATGAAACTCCACAAACCTGTATTGATGTCTTTGTATAGATTATTGCAGAACATTACACTGGATATTAAGTCAAATTTCTGCACCAACCTTTCATCAGATTCTTTCAATATCTTGTTCTCCTCAGCATCTGGGAAATTGTCCTGGCCAGCAACCACGGTGTTGCTGCTAGAAGTGGTTCCTGTAGATGGGATTGGAAGAAAAACACTTAGAAAAAGATGCGAGCCGGGGGGTCAAGCTCAAGTCTCAAGTAATTCCAGGGAAAGATTTCCTGTAAAATCTTATGTTTGGAAGATTTTTTTCATCTTCTGCACAATCTCAGACATTCTAAACAATCTTCCAAGCCCACACCACTGAAATGAGAGAATCGTAGACATCTGTTATGGTCAAACCAAATTCCTTAACTCTTGTAAAGCAAGGCTACATTCTTGAAACCTCTTCTTCCTGGCCACTTAGGTAATGAGCTTATTTATAGTGGCTGGCCCTGCTGTTGGCTGCTTTAGTATTTCTGGGTCCAGGAGTTACTAAACCAATGCTAGCGAAGTAAGACCAAGTACCTAGCACTTCTGATTGCTGTGCTACTGCTTCCCTGTAAGAACACTGCTCTGGTGGCAGGGTGTAGGGTGAACAGAGGGCACAGGAGACTCGGGGAGGAGAGGAATTGGAAGGCAGTTACTGCATGAGGTCAGCAGAAGGGAGGCAGGCTTCAAGAGATTTGAGGAGGATGGCATATATTTCATGAAAGGTTGCTGAGACACCAATTAACCAAAAGTGATAATACTTTTCGGGGGTATTTTAATCAACGCTGAAGGAATATTAGCCAAGGGAGGGTCCAGATACAAGAAGGAGGATCCAGAAATGAGATTACTGAGTGACTACAGCGTCCTGGCTGGGATTGGCCTGAAATACAAAGTTCTGTGATGGAGGATGCTTGAGCCACAGATTCTCAGTCATCTTTACAAGATCATATCATTAACCCTACAGTCCCTAAGAGACTCAGTTATTCTCTTTTTTTGAGACACAATCTTGCTCTGTCACCCAAGCTGGAGTGTAGTGGTAAAATCTCGGCTCACTGCCACCTCCGCCTCATGGGTTCAAGCGATTCTCCTGCCACAGCCTCCTGAGGAGCTGGGAGTACTGGTGCGTGCCACCACGTCCGGCTAAGTTTTTCTATTTTTAGTAGAGATGGGGTTTCACCATGTTGGCCAGGCTGGTCTTGAACTCCTGACCTCAGCCTCGGCCTCCCAAAGTGCTGGGATTACAGGCGTGAGTCCCCACGCCCAGCCCGTGTCTCAGTTATTCTTAAACCATCTCTTAATTGAATGCACACACAGGAATCAGAAAAAAGTAACAAACACATTCTCTTATCCTTTCAGGAATCTACATGAAGGAAACCCCAGGGATCTGTGACCAGGTGTCTGCCCGGCGGCTCTTCTTACCGGAGGCTGCTGCGGAGGCCTTGCTGCTGGCCGTGAAGCGGTAGAAGGGCGGGTTGTCGCAGTGCTGGACGATGGGGTTCACGGGCTCTGTCTGCTGCAGCTCAAAGAGAAGCTCTTCCATGGTTTGAATGGTGTTGTTACGGCACAAGTATATTGCCACTTTTTTAATCTGAGAAGAGAAAAGGAAAGCAAGGGATGTTTCACAGAGCCTAGTCCACAGGAACGCCAGGTCAGTAAACCTCTCATTTCGATAAGTGTGTCATCATGCAGGAGCTGTCACCGTGATATAGCTACTCTTTGTGCGATCCTAGGATGAACCAAGGGCTTGGATTAAAATTCACCTCTCTTCACCTGCATGTCTGACAGCAGTGTGTTCTTAAAGCCCTTACCTTTTCTAATGGCTAAGTTTTCAAAAGTTACTTTTGAGGCACGTGAATTCTATCTAAACTGAAAACTTGCCATCAAAGGTCTCATCTTCAGAAGGAATTTTATTTATACAAACCCTGGGAAAAAACTGTTAGCTATTTTTGTTTAAAAAGGAATCCAGGCCGGGCGCGGTGGCTCAAGCCTGTAATCCCAGCACTTTGGGAGGCCGAGGCGGGTGGATCACGAGGTCAGGAGATCGAGACCATCCTGGCTAACATGGTAAAACCCCGTCTCTACTAAAAATACAAAAAACTAGCCGGGCGAGGTGGCGGGCGCCTGTAGTCCCAGCTACTCGGAGGCTGAGGGCAGGAGAATGGCGTGAACCTGGGAGGCGGAGCTTGCAGTGAGCTGAGATCGCCACTACACTCCAGCCTGGGTGACACAGCGCGAGACTCCGTCTCAAAAAAAAAAAAAAAAAAAAAAGGAATCCAGTCCCCTGCTATTCTCTTCCCCCCAAGAAACAAATGAGTTTTAGCTGTTTTTATGGTTTTAAATTTTAAAAATAACTCTGGATTAAAGCTCCACATTACTGCAGGCCTCACAGTCCAACCTGAGCCCTGCAAGCCACAGTGAGGCTTATGTGACTCAAAGCAGCAGGAAGGCATAAACCGTCACAAAAACAACCAGCACAGAAATGCCAATGGAGTTTGGGTTTTCAAAATGCTGTCATTCTGTTGATCCCATCACTTTTAAATACCAACAGTAAATATCAGACATTGCAGAAGGATTTCTCTGTGCTTACTTCCCTCTTCTACCACTTGAATTTGAAGAGAAAAACCTGGATACTCTACTTTCTTATTCTGTTTCAAGCGCATCAAGATGTAAACATTAGTAATAATACAACACTTTACTTAGTGTCTCTTACATAGTAGGTCCAATGTTTATAGAAGGCAACTTTCGGAAACTGCCAAAAAATATCCACCCCCTGTATCAATAGGTTTCTGTGTCCCAAGGCTCAGAGCAAGGAGATGACAGAGGCATCACTAGCACACATAGCCAGTGTCTAGGGGGCAAGAAGGGAACTTTTATGTAATATCTGGATGAGCTCTCATGTGACTAACTGGACATTTCTATTTTAGCTGGAGCAAAGAGCACATTCTGACTTGCAAATTGCACATGGGAGTCCCTGCAGGAATAATCACTCTTGAAGGTCTGAGAAACACTTACATAGGGTAGGAGAACTGTGTCACTGCTGACCCCACAGAGGCTAATCAGGAACTGCAAGGTGATCCTCAGGTTGTTGCTCCATTTCTCATTGTTGGCTAAAGCATTCCAAGCATTTTCCATTTCTGGCCCAGGAACTTCATCTCCATACTATATAACAAAGTAAAAACCAGCCCAAGAGATGTGTGAAAACTGTAAGGATGCAAAATGTTTGACCAAAAGTAGTTTTGAGGGTCATGACCATCTCAAAATCATAAGGAGGAAACATGACCATTTATCAGAAAGATGCCATCTTTCAGCAAATAGTAATTAATAACGCACAAATCAGTCATGCACGATACCTATTCATGTGAGTTTTTAAAACATTAGGCTTATTTTTATTTTTATTATTATACTTAAAATTGCTGTAAGATACACATAACATAAAGTTTACCATCACCACCATTTGTAAGTGTACAGCCTGTGGCATTAAGTCCATTCATATTGCTGTGCAACCATCACCACTATTTATCCCCATTCATGTGATTTTAAAGGAATTCCATTTTCCCTGGGGTTTGACTAACCCATTTTTTTTTTTTTTCTGATGATGGGGCCGTGCTATTTGAAGCACATTTCCTCTGAGTTTACCTTGGCCGTCATGTACATGAGGTTGTTCAGGACCAGTGACGTGGCTTCTGGAGAGCCCCAGCCATTTCCTCTCAGCCCGTGAGAAGCAGTGACATCGCCTTCCCGGTCCTTGACTTCGTCCTCTGGGCTGCTGGGGCTCGACCCTGGGAGGAGGAGCCTACTGTCCACCAGCTCGATGTTGTGCAGCCAGGGCAGCAGGTAGGTGAGCATGATCTGGCGCCCGTTGGGGTGCGTTGTGGGGAATCGCTGGCTTACCTCTAAAGATAATTGCAGTGATGGAGAGTCATTCATACCTTATTCCACAAAAATAAATTAAAATTCAAATGCCGGGCCGGGCGCGGTGGCTCACGCCTGTAATCCCAGCACTCTGGGAGGCCGAGGTGGGCGGATCACAAGGTCAGGAGATCGAGACCATCCTGGCTAACACGGCGAAACCCCGTCTCTACTAAAAATCCAAAAAATTAGCCAGGCGTGGTGGCGGGCGCCTGTAGTCCCAGCTACTGGGGAAGCTGAGGCAGGAGAATGGCGTGAACCCGGGAGGCGGAGCTTGCAGTGAGCCGAGATCACGCCATTGCACTCCAGCCTGGGTGACACAGCAAGCCTCCATCTCAAAAAAAAAAAAAAAAAAAAAAATTCAAATGCCAACTTGCAGACTGAACAGTGTCCTACATTTACAAAACATTTTCATATACAGGAGCTCCTCAAGGCCGCAGAATCATAAAACCAAGGCTTGTCTGCAAGCTTGTTGCTCCACATCTGGTGCCCTGTGCTGGAAAGTGTATAGCACTGTGGGGCAAGTACAGGCTTGGTAAAAGTGGAGTGAGTTCAAATCTACTGCTAGCGGAAGACGTACATCAGAGGGTGGACAAACTAAGGGACTTGGAGTCAGAAGGGCATGTGTTCAGATTCCACATCCATCACATACTAGCGGCATGTGACTCTGGGCTAGTTACTTAACCTCTCTGCTCCTCAGTTCCCTTGTCGGTAAAATGGAACTGACAGGGCCCCACATCAGGCTACTGTAACGACTAAAAGATATAATTATAATGAATGCAGTGTGCTCAGCACAGTGCCTATCATCCAGCAGGCTCTTATAAATTGTGGTTAGGATCAGTCTAACATCAATGATTATCTTTCCACTGACCCAGTGTCTTACAAAGAGTCTTCCATGAAACACTGGCTGTTAAAAAGTGACATGTGGATCTCTAGGAAGGATAAACCCAGTTTGCAGAGTCGTCTTGAAAACTGCTAAGAATGTGCAAGGTGCCTGCCAAGGGCTGCGTGTCCCTTGTGAGACAAGTGAGTCCAAACAGTGAAGCCCTAAGTCTGGTCCAGCCATTTCACCATTACTTTCTCTCAGAGCATTTTGGCATTGTTTCACTGCTGGCAGCATTTAATTTTATAATCCAAACAAAGTTTCTAAGATAGAGAAGCACAGCATTATGTATATGCAGTAGGCTCCGATATAATCTCCTATTTCTTATATGTAGAGAAGAAGGTGTTTTATCCTCAGGGAAGTCAGAAAGCTTGGTCTCATACAGGTATGATGATCCAGTGTGGCAATGCAATCTTGCTTAGAGGGCTCATGGCTGCTAAATAATAGAACAACACAGATGCCAGGAATTATACCAAGATAATCCACTGGATCTTCTGAAACAGCAGCTTTAATCGATTTGGCCCTTTTCCTAAAATTAAAATTATAATTTTTTACTTTGGAGACCACAGTGTTATGTCACAATACTCAGACAGTGCTAAGCTATTATGTTTTATATAGGTCAAAATTTCCAAATTTACTTGATTTCTACATTTACGGATGTGTCGGATGTATGTGACTGTTATGTCACATACTCAAATCCTTATGAAATCAGAACATTCATTTGTCCCAAGGTACGGGGCATTTTCTAGGCACAAGCCACTGTGCTAGACATGACAAAGACAGCAAAGACTGACGAATGATGCAGTTCCTGCCCCTAAGAAAGAGACTCAGGCAAATTATGTTGACAAATCACTCTGTGGCAAGGGAAACCGTGACAAATGAAATCAGAAAGGCACAGAGTGCTTTGGGGGTTCGGTGGTGGAAAATGACTTCTGGGTGCAAAGACTCAGAATTTAGTTTTATGGTGGGAAAACTATTTAAACTCCACTAGAAGGATCTGGACTTTGAAGAGGGGGGAAAAAATTCCCAAAAATGAGTAAGAGAGAGCAGTTACTCAAAAGACCTATCTTTTAACAATGGTATAAAAATCTATAGACTTTTTGGAGCCAAGACTTATGTATTACATAATTTGCTTGTTTATTATGTTAATTGCATTTTGTCTGACAGACATCAGCACCAAGAGGGTAGGGATGTCTGTCTGAGGTATCGCAAGCACCCAGGTAGCTCCTGGACAGTCAAGGGTGGTTCCCTTTTTAAAAGGGAACAAGAAAAGAAAAATGCCATAGACATGCAAACAGCCCTCTATTCACTGCTCCAGAAATACTTTAAATAAAATGTGAGACACCATCAGTGGGATGCTCTTGTTCAGTGGACCTGAACAATTTGGCCGTTTACAATAATTAGGTCATTTGAAATTACAGGCAATAAAAATTTCACCACAGGGTTTACATTAAAAACAAGTGTTTGGAATCTATTACAACCTCCTAATTTTTCTGTGCTATTTTTAAAAAGTAATTTCCCATAAGTCAAAACAACCAAAAGGTAATTCTTGAAGGAAATGTAGGTTGAACCTGCTTGCAACTCATAGGAGCCTCTGATCTGGTTAAAGTTGCTGGACTGTTTGTCTTCTCTCTCCTGAATCGTGAACTCCCACTTTACTAGCATCTCCCTCTCAGCTAATACGCATGCTCCAATATCGCTCATCCTTACAACTCCTCCTCTGACACTGCACCTCGCTGGAGGCCCAGCCTCTCTTTCTGCATTCTTTCCCAGCCAGGCCACTGCAATCTGGCTTCTGCCACTACCTCCCTGCAGAAACCACTGACAGTTACCAATGAATCTCGAAACTCCGAGAGTCATTTTCAGGTCTTCTCTTCTGGGATCTCTCTTGCATCGGAGGCTGTGGACTGCTCACTCTCTCCTTCTAAAGCTCTTTTTCCTTTACGTTTCCATGAAACTCTTCTCCTGAGTGTTCTCCCTCCATTCCTTCTCACCCTTCCGTCTTCCTCAGACCAGTCTGCAAAAGTGGGGGTGTCCAGGCCCTTTCTTTCACTCTGTGCTCTCTCCATTCCTGATCTCATCTGTGCCCGTGGCTCTAATCCCTTCCATCCTGCTGTGAGCTGCTACTGCTGACCTCCCCTCAGTCCAGGCTCATACATACAGGAGGAAGTCCAGCAGACACATACAGTCAACATTCTGGGCTGGCTCCCAATCTCTGCCTTGCCCCAAACCTTCTCCTCTCCCTGTATTGGGTTTCTAGGAGGGTTATCACCACTGACCTCCTTGGTATCACAGTAGGCATTCTCTTCTGTGCCTCTGCCTGGCAGCTTTTCACTCTGGTTTCTCCTCTCCAGTCTCATTGGGCTGTCTTTGTTCAGGCCCTTATCATTTATTATTTCCTCCTTGGACTATTGCCATTGTTTCTTAACTAGCCTCTTCTCTCCAGACTGGATGTTCACTAATCCACTCTCCATAATGCAACCAGGCTTTTACAAATGCAGTCTAATCTTGATACTCACTCTTCTTGTTTGCAACTCATCAGTGGCTTTGAAAACCCCAGCAGCTTGCTTGGATGCTCTCTCTGTTTACAGAGCTCTGAAGGGGGATTCAAAAAGCACATATGGAAGATTGCGGGCCTGCAAACCTCTTAGTGTACACAAGGCCTTCCAAGATACGATTTTGGCCTCTGCGTCTGTCCACTACCATCTCTAGCTTTTCCTGTTCCTGCACATTATGTTACCTAAGCTGACCTCTATATAATCCCCTAATTATATCATGCTAGTTTGTAACTTTAAGCCCATGCATATGCAATAGTCTCTTGGTCTGTAATGTCTGTCAGCTACTTGTCTGCTATGCAAATTTCTACTCCTTTCAAACTACAGCTGAGACAACTTCTCTGGGAAGTCTTCTGATATTCCTGGCCCAATAATTGATTACTCCCTCAGCTACTGTCTAATACACCGGGCATTTTTCTTTTTCAAAAAATTGCATTTGCTATACTGTATCAAAATCATTTGATTGTACGTCTAATTTTTTCTTTTTGAGACACAGTCTCGCTCTGTTCCCCAGGCTGGAGTACAGTAGCACAATCTCGGCTCACTGCAACCTCCGCCTCTTGGGTTCAAGCAATTCTCGTGCCTCAGCCTCCTGAGTAGCTGGGACTATAGGCATGTGCCACCATGCCCAGCTAATTTTTATATTTTGAGTAGAGACAGGGTTTCGCCATGTTGGCCAGGCTGGTCTTGAACTCCTGGCCTCAAGTGGTCCACCTGCCTCAGCTTCCCAAGGTGCTGGGATTACAGACATGAGCCACTGTGTTTGGCTTGATTGCACATCTATCTTTACTGCTGGACTATGAAAGTTTGATGGGAGATACTTTTATTTCCCTCTGTATTTCTGAAACCCAAGCACAGTGCCTAGCATGTAGGCAGCACTCAAAGCTTGGGTGAAGTGCATAAAAACAAATTTTAGTTTTGAAAGAAGAGAATTAATTTACTAAAAAGGCTTTCATTGGGTCTCTCCACTGTTTCTGGTATTACACACAGAAGTGACTAACTCCGCCTCAGGTAGATGGAGAGGTCTGCACAGTAGAGCTGGATGTTAAGTTAGAGCTTATGGAAAGCTGAAGTTAGGAAGAAAGGGTGAGGGCCATTCAACAGCATGTACAGAAGCAAAGATTTACAAGAGGACCTGGAATGTTGGTCAAAGATTCAGTAGGATTGGAGTAGAGGATTCTCGAATGAAAAGGTAGAAAGCAAGTTTAGAAAAAGCGTTTTTTTCCCCCACCCCTTGGCTGAGTTCTAATTTTATAGCAATGGCTTTGGAGGAAGACAGATCTAGATTTCATTCTGGCTTGGTTCCTTCCTAGCTATATGGTCTTGAAGAAATTATTTAACATCTCTAAACCATAGTTTCTCATCTGTAAAACAGTGATGATGGTGTTGGTGGTCGTTGTGATAATTCCATGCCAGAACTAGGTCAGCTGCTTGGTTTTCATTCGATCATTTTAATCTTCACACATCCTATGGGGTAGTCATTACTATTACAGATAAGGAATGTAATTTAGAGGTTCTGTGACTTGCCCACAGTCAAACAACTAGTGAAAGGTTGCCTGACTTCAAAGCCTCTGTTCTAACCACTGTACTATACCAGGGGTTATAAATATTAAGTGATGAATGCAATGCACATAAAGTGCCTAGCACGGAGCCTGGTACCTACTATCCACTCACTAAATATAGGCTGTTATCAGCTATTTTTAGGACAATTGGGCAGAGAAGTTTGAGTTAAGAACTTCTGTACATATTTGGCTTTGCATAGTGGATGGATTGCCACATGGAGGATAGACTGCAGTTAGGTAACGCAGAGGCAGGGAAGGACTGAGGAGGATCTGGACAAAGAAGTGGTGAGGTGGTGATAGAGATGGAAAAAGAGGATGAATTCAAGAGACCAAAGTCTGTCTCTTGGCAAAGTGCTACATAAGCTTAGGCAGGAAGTTAGTTGATAAATACAATTCTTTTTTTTTTTTTTTTTTTTTTGAGACAGAGTCTCACTCTGTTGCCTAGGCTGGAGCGGAGTGGCATGATCTTGGCTCACTGCAACCGCCGCCTCCTGGGTTCAAGTGATTCTCCTACCTCAGCCTCCCAAGTAGCTGGGACTATTAGGCGCGGGCCACGATGCCCAGCTAATTTCTGTATTTTTTGTAGAGACGGGGTTTCACCATGTTAGCCAGGCTGGTCTCCAACTCCTGACCTCAGGTGATTAGCCCTCCTCGGCCTCCCAAAATGTTGGGATTACGGGTGTGAGCAACCACTCCCGGCCTACCAAATGCAATTCTTTAGCAATTAATTTTCACAAAAACTATTAATGAAGATTGTAAAGAATATGCAAAAATTCAAACTTTCAACAACTTATATATGTGGCAAAATACAAGCTACAAAACACCACCACTACCCCAACCACCAAACAACTTACAGCAATTATATGTATTATAAATTATACTGTTCATATTTAGCTTTTGTGGGAAATTAGTTTCTTTGGGAAATTTATATATATAATGTGTGCAGAAGTTAGTATTACTAATCTAAGCACCTTACATTTGTCATATGTATGTTTATGCCTACACTGCTTTAGATAAAGAACTTTTTTTCATTTAAAAATTATTACAGAATTTACTTTCCCATGTAACTGGATCTAGCCCACAGTAATTCTGACCTACAAACTTAGCATCACTAATTATCACTCTAAGATTTTTTTTTTTTTTTTTTTTTGAGACAGTCTCACTCTGTCGTCTAGGCTGGAGTGCAGTGACACGATCTTGGCTCACTGCAACCTCTGCCTCCTGGGTTCAAGTGATTCTCCTGCCTCAGCCTCCCAAGTAGCTGGGATTACAGGCACATGCCACCACACCTGGCTAATTTTTGTAGTTTTAGTAGCGACAGGATTTCACCATGTTGGCCAGGCTGGTCTCAAACTCCTGATTCAAATGATCTGCCTGCTTCGCCCTCCCAAAGTGCTGGGATTACAGGCATAAGCAGCATCGCTCCCAGTCATAACTCTAATATTAAACTAGAATTTAAAAAGAAAAATTACTTAGAGTAACGAAATGATCACATATGTCATTATCAGAAATGATCACATATGTCATTATTGACTATTGCCTGGTACCTGAGAAGAGGGGGAGTGTGAGCTCAGGGTACATCCTGGCCAGCTCACAGGACAAGAGGGTGAGCGACACGCTGTAGAGCGGGGGCAGCGGGCCATGTGTTCCATAGAGAATACTTCCCGGTCTTTGCTCAGCGACTTTCTTCGAGTATACAAAAAGCTTTGCTTCAAGGATCTATAAAGAGGTAGGAAAGTAAAAAGTAGTATGAAAAATATTAGCTGGATACTTCAGGAGCATTTGTATTTAACAAAGGTTAGAGGTAACAAAATCAATTAACGCCCATTTAAAAACAGTATTAAAGGTGAAACATCAGTTTAATTAGTATGTTTACAAGAGATTATATAATTGCTTTCTCACTCTTCATAGCCACAAATGATATGCAGAAATAAACGAAGGCCTATCAATAAACAGCAATTAGGTAATCAACTACCATTTCTATTTTCTGCACTCAAAGATGGATGTTTTCTACGCCAGTAAATGATACGTGCCTGCATGAGTTGCATGGAGATTTCATAAATCTCTCTGTTGGTGTCAGAGGCCTTGAATAGAACAAGGTTTAACAATGTCACTATGTCGAAGGGATAGTTCCTAAAAACACAACAAAACAAAACAAAACAAAGCATGGTTTATAAGACAGCGTGGCTAGGTTGTTACCTCTTAAAATTCTAGCTGGCATGCTGACCTTGGACACTTATTAATGACATTCCCACCCCCATTTGGCCATTTTTTGCTTCCTTCTTTTTCTATTTGTCGGTAGATCAAGGGAAATGACTTTATTTTGGTTTAAAATTAAATACTGGACACCAGGATAAAAGAACACAAAAGTCTTACCTGATGCAAATGTTCTTTAATGCAAACCGACAAGTGAAAAAGACAGAAAAGGATACGTGTACTAAATTTCTCAATAGCTCACCAAATTAATATTTTCATTTGATTCCTCTAAATTTATTAAGTACCAAACAACGATCAGGAACAACGTGCAAAGTACCAATGATACAAAGATAGCAAGGCTGGTCTCCATCCTTCAGGAGGGCTTACAGTGTAGTCATGGAGACAACCTGTACAGTCTAGTTCTGGTGAGTGTTATGGTGGGAACATCCACAGCATGCTACAAGAATCCTGATGAGGGACACCTACGTTAGATGGGGGGTAGGGAAGTCTTTTCTGAAGAGGAAACAAGTAAAATGGGTCTTGAAGCACCAGGTGATATTAGTCAGGGTCATGGAAGGGGTAGTACAGGAGTGTTCCAGATAGAGAGGACAGCATTTTGAAAGCTTACAAGAATGAAACAGCAAGATACCTATTGTAAAAGGGAAGAATCTTTGTGTAGTAGACTGAATAAAATAAGTAGAGGCCCAGAAGGAGGTGAGGCTAGGCCAGTAGGTGGGTTCAGAAGATGACGAGCCTATGGACTTCACCCTAAAGTTTCAGAGAAGCACTGCAGGATTTGCCGCGGGGAGGGAGGCAATGGCATTCACTTTTTAAACAATCATTCTGGTTGCTGTGTGGAGAATGGATTGCATGGGGCCAAGAGTGGAACCTGTTACAAGAATCCAAATGGGAACTGATGAGGGCTTGAATTAGGGCAGAAACAGTAGAGACAGAAGGAAGGGAGAGATCTGAGGAACACTAAGGAGATAAAATCAGCAGGATTTGGTAATTGATAGCATGTGTGGGATGGGGGGGAGAGGAACACAGAAAATAGATTATGTGGCAATTGGCAGTATAACCATATAGAATAGAGAGATTAAATTCATTTTTTTCTTGCTATGTAATCCTATTTAAAGATGTTATCTTTTCACCATATGTATTTTCTTAGATTATAGTGGAAAAGAAGTCATAAATAGAAAACTCCTGGTGAGTTGAACTTTTTCTTTTCTTTTCTTATTTGAGACAAGGTCTCACTGTCACCCAGGCTGGAGTGCAGTGGCATGATCATGGCTCACTGCTGTCTTCACCTCCTGGGCTCAGGTGGATCCTCCTGACTTGGCCTCCCAAAGTGTTGGGATTACAGGTGTGAACCACTGCACCTGGCTGAGTTGAACTATTGAATGGTTTATATGTAGAAGGTGGGTGACTACTACTTATTTTCAAACAAACTTCAGGAAGAAAATGACAGCTTGAAGGTGAAAAAACATGTTAGTTGTTTTTCCTTGGGATTCTTTTTTTGATTCCAAATAATTACGTCGTCTAAGAAGTTCTGTTTTAGAACAATCACTGCTTTGGTTTGAATGTTTGCCCCACCAAAACTCACGCTGAAATTTAATCCCCAATGTGGCAGTATTGAGAAGTGAGACCTTTAAGTGGTGACTGGGTCATGAGGCTGCCCTCATGAATGGGTTAATCTATTCATGGATTAATGGATTGACACATATCATGGGAGTGGGGCCAGCAGCTTTATAAGAGGAGGAAGAGAAGCTAGCATGCTCAACTCTGCTGCCATGTGAAGCCCTGAGCCATCTCAGGACTCTGCAGAGAGTCCCCATCAGCAAGAAGGCCCTCATCAGATGAGGCCCCTTGACCGTGCACTTAGTCTCTATAACTGTAAGAAACAAATTGCTTTCTCTATAAATTATCTAGGTATTCTGTTATAGGCAACAGAAAACAGAATGAGACAATCACCCTTCCGGAAAGGCTGTCCTACTACGAATACATCCCATTCTACATTAAGTTCAGTGAGAAATTATAGTAAGAATTGGCTAAACACATGAAAAAGTTTTTCTACTTTTAACATTACTCGAATATTAATTTTTATGACATATTTTTCTTCTAAAAGATTCAAGTAACACATAGGGCTAGAGGGTCCGCCCTGAAGATGGTTCACTTACAGGGCTACAAGTTAGTGTTGCTTGCAGGTAGGTGAATAGAATAAAACGTAGAAGTATCTCATGTCCTTTCATTCTCCCAATTGTTATTCTTTTTTTTTTTTTTTTTTTTTTTTGAGACAGAGTCTCGCTCTGTCACCCAGGCTAGAGTGCAGTGGCGCGATTTTGGCTCACTGCAAGCTCTGCCTCCTGGGTTCAAGCAGTTCTCTGCCTCGGCCTCCCAAGTAGCTGGGACTACAGGCGCCCGCCACCACACCCAGCTAATTTTTTGTATTTTCAGTAGAGACAGGGTTTCACTGTGTTAGCCAGGATGGTCTCAATCTCCTGACCTCGTGATCCGCCCGCCTCAGCCTCCCAAAGTGCTGGGATTACAGGAGTGAACCACCTCGCCTGGCCCAATTGTTATTCTTATCCAAGAGGCAATTACTGTCAACATTTTGATATTTCAGCTGCCTTCCAAGTCTATATATGAACATTTGCATCAAAATACCTCTTTCAATGCACAGGGTTTTAAACATAAATGTGATTACACCACTTGTCTGTACTGTTTGATGATCTGCTTTTTCACTGAACTATAAGGCTCACTTCAGTCTTCCTAATAGCTGCCACATATTCCATTTTAGGAACATATCCTAAACAACTACTCTTGTAATGGGTACTGTGGTGTGCCACCTAGAACCTTCTTTCAGGATGGAGGCACTCAATCCTCCAGCTAAACTGATGGCAGCTGAATCCTCCATCTGAAGCCTTCTCTGGGAACTGCCTTCAGCCAGAGGTTTGCCTGGGTCAAGGTTATATCTGTTCCCCAGCAACAGCCCCAGTGGGAATGACTGAGGTTTCTTTTCTCTTCCAGTCCTAATTCCTTCATTTCCCCATAGATGTTGACCCCAAGGGCCCACCCTAATAAATGTCCCGCATTCAAATATCCATCTCAGTCTGTTTTCTGGGAGATCCAACTTTTGACTTGCATTGATAGACACTTAGACTGTTTTCACTTTTTCATTATAGTGCCACAAACACCAAATGTGCTGGCCTTTCTTTAGAAAAAATTCATAGAGAGGTCATGCACGGTCAAAGGGCACATTTAAAATTTTGGCAGATACTGATATATTGCCCTCCAAAATAGGTTTATTAATTTTTATTCCAAAATGATTACTTTTCTGTAACTTGTATTTTTAAATAAACACAGTCTGTTTGGTGGGTCTGATGAAAAATTGGGGAACTACCCCCAGATGATGGTGGTGATGATAATGAGTGTCAGAACGATGTTGAATGATGGGCGACATTGATGTTATCATGTGCTTACTTTGTGCCAGGTACTGTGCCAAGGCCTTTACTTAGATTTATTATTTAATCTTCACAACAAGCATGCAAGGCCTAGAGAAAAGTACTTGCTTCAGGTCGTGTGGAAGTGGTGGAGTCCAGACTCCTAAATAAGTCTGACTTCAAAGAATTCAAGCTCTTCTCCACAATGCTCACAGTCTCCTAGACAGTCCACAATAGTGCATTTCATAGCCAGTGTAGTTTGGAATGGTTACAAACTGCTGTATCTCGGAACAGACCTTTCTGCCTATAAAAGTAGAAAGGAAACTCCCTTCTGAGCCTTATAGTAGCAGAGATGCTTTACCTATGTCTCTGTCTTCTGACACTGGAATTTAATACTAATACATTTATATATATACAAATATATATATATATATGAACCAAATATATTGCTGAATCGCTGGAGATTTAAAGGCAGGAAAAGGGCAGACAAAGCCTCCCTCTTACTAGGCAGGGTCATGCACTTGACCTTGTATTTAGAGAATTTATTTTGTTGTTGAAGAATGAGCTACGAGATTCATGAGCAACAACATTGAAAGGAATAACAGATCCAGAAAATGAAAGAAACCCAGAGGAGGAAACAATGAAGGAGATTTCAAATAAGCAAAAGAGTACAAAGAAAGTATCTGTACTTAGATGTTGAAAACAGGCTGAGAAATGGAATCTTATACCTTTCAGTATTTAATTATTCAGCATAGGCAGAGCAAGGGTAAAAGATAAAGACAGCTGTGATCACACCAAATAAAAATCAAATGATAAAATAAATATGGGAGGTAGATATGACTCAAAAAGTAAACAAGAAATCAAACTATCTAGAAGAGAGGAGATACTGAAGAATTTGGGAAATGTCGGCTAGCTCTGGCTTACCTAGTACTACGTTACAAAGCTCAGGACGGCTCTGAGGTATTCTGAAGAGAAAGATTTTACTAGTTAATTGAGGTGATTACTTCACAGCTGTTCTCCAACAACTATTGAATAACAGCGTTTATGGCGTATTTACCATTTGTTAGGCCTTAGGCCAAGAGGTTGTTTTTGCTTAATCATTACTCGAACCCTGTCATCAACCGTATTTCACTAGCGGGTAGGCATCTGCAGTAATTTGTTCAAGAACACACAGCTTGATTAGAGGTCGAGTGAGGATTTGAACCCAAGATAGCATGTTTCTGGAGCCCAGATTCCCAACTCTGCTCTCCGGAAATACTCCAGATGGCTGACACAACCAAATAAAGTTATTTATCATCAGTTAGGGAGTGTGATTGGGATTTATGAATCATAAGCTTTGCTTGTCTTCCTTGTTGATAGATGGATATTATTCCCTGAAGAAATGGGCATTTACTTCTAAGAATTCAAGTTTGCTAAGCCTGACTTAAATTAGGAAGATTTATAGAAAGTTAACTTAAAGAAAAACAAACATACAAACAATGCCAACACAAACCACCACCAAAAATAAATCCAACAAAATTATTTAAAAATCAACACTTTGCACTTTGTTCTTACACACAATTCTAAAACATCTATTAAACACATTTTAAGAGTGTGTTGGAAGGTAAAAGTAAAAATAATGAAATTCTTCAGTATTTAATTAAAACGTAAAGAGAATTCTGGTGCGTTAAGCTAGTGATTGGAAATGGCCTATACTCTTAATACACAATTTACCTCGATTTATAACCTTGGAAAGTCATTTAGTTTCTTTCTCAATTTCCTTATCTATCTTATTCTAATCTCATTTGAAGTCAGGGAAAAATCAATACGGACACAAACAGAAGCCATATAGTTATTTGAACTAAAGCTGGCTAACGAGTAAGCAATTTTTTGTACTAAACTTTTAGTAGTGAGCTGTATCTAATAGCTTTTAATCACATATGTTAACATATTTTATGAAAAATTTTGCAAAATTAATACTGCCAGTTCTACCATCACTTTCTTTTTCCTAATTTCCTTTGGTCCTATTCAAGTTCTGTTCTGATTTTCTATCTCCTAATATCACCAGAGTCATAGCATAGCATAGCATAGCTATAGAGTTTTGACTAGAGAACAGTAAGTTCACAGCACATGCACACACACACACTCACACTCACACACAGTCCATTACTGCTGGAAAAATAACCAAAAAGAAGGATGTAGAGAACCATTTTTCCCCATTGCCACAGCTAATGAACATTGATGTATTAATTACACAAAAATGGCAAATCCTCTTTTCTAAAGCTAAAATAGAAAATTTAAATCAACAAGAACATTTAAAAAATTTTAATCTTTCAGGTAATTTAAAGTCAATTATGAGTGGTTTCTTAATAAATAAATGTGCTTATAAACTGTCATAATTCTCTACAAATAAATCCCGGAGATGATAATTCCTATTTGAAAAGGAGGAGATCATTATTTATCTTACAAGAATTCTTTGCTTTAGAAAATGACTTGTAGGAGTTACTGTGTAGATAACTTGTTTGAGAAACTTAAAATAAAATTCAGTTTGCATATGACTTTTCAGAAACATATTTCATAAGGTCTTCAGTTGCTCTTTAGATGCAAACTTACAGAAGACGAATGAAGCAAGAGCTGAAAATACCACAATTGGTTTTGGAAAAAAGTACTGCAAACACAAGCACAATGACTGCTCAAGCCTCTCTGGAGGCCTGTCTAGACTACACAGGCTGAGAATTTATGTGGAAAGAGCAAATTTAGGCAACAGCTGAAATTTTAAATTCTGAACATGCCCTGTGTTGAGAAATGGCAGAAACACTGGTCACTATCTGGACAGTTGGGTTCAAGCCATTGTATTCTTCTGCCCTCTGCCCTTCCTTCAGAATAGATGAGTGTCGTGAATGCAAATAGATATGCAGTATTTGTCTAAGAAACCAAGATAGTGTATAATGATACCTTAAAAAATACTTGGAACATAGCAGGTTTTATGACCTAATATTTTTGTGACTAGAGATATTATTGAAATTGAGACTATGTTGCTAAATTTGTTAAGCATTTATTTGTGCTCCCTAAGGAAAAATACCTAGACTTACTCAGAGAAATTCAGTGCAATATTTTGTGAGATGGCCATGCAATGCAATAAATTTGATTAGGATAGTTCAAGCCAAGTTCACTGGGAAAAGGGCAGTGAAGAGGTGAAACTTATTTTTGTCAAAGAAAGAAGTCCAAGTCATAGATTCTAAATATATTGTTAAAAATCAACGGCTCATGTGAATGAAACTTTATTTTTAGAATGTTGAAATATCTGAAAATTAAAAAAAAGCACTCTGGAGAAAGAGATTTTTGTAACAATGTTCTTTTGGTAATGTCCTAAAGTATATTTTTTAGTAATGCTTATAACAGGAAATAAAACTTGATGGAAAATCAGGCAGTTTAGGTTATATTCATTTGCTCTAACTTTTATGGACATTAAAATCTGTAATAAAAGCTCTACTACTGAAAGCTTTAGATATGAAATATTATCTACTATCTTTATAAAAGAAAGATAAAAATTTTAAGGAGAAACTTGTCTCCCTAAATAGCATGTTCATTTTAGGTTTATTGAAAGTAGACGTCTTCCAAAATACTGTTCTTATTAACTTAGACCTATAACCAATTGGAATTTAAAACTAATTCACTTTTATTCTCTTGATCTGGTAGCTCAAGATAGCTATTTAAAGTGCAACATTTAATTAAAAAGGAAAGTTGACAGTCTATATGAATATTTTCAAAAACAAACGAGTTGGTTTCTCTCAATTTTTCTGATACATAAGCTCTTTATTGCGAATAGCTTATGCAACTTGGAGAACCTTTATTAACCCTTTCATTGTAGCTATGAACTTATTTCAGCACATAAATTATGCTGAATGGCTACACTGAATAACTAATTTATATAACAAAGGCAATGGTTTTAAAAGTGTAATCTATAGAATCTTTGGTGCCACACTTTCTTTTCTTTTTTTCCTTTCTGAAGTTTTTGACAAAGTGAATTTAAAAATTTTAGGCCACTTCCTGGGTTTGGTTTTTTGTAAAGATGGCTGATGGGCTATAGTTCACCCTCATTACAAACATTTCTAGACATTCCTTTAATTCCTATAATGTATCTTTTTTGTCATTTTCAAATCCTGCTGTAATACCTGACTGAATTTCCACGCAATTAGAAAGGTACTGTAACAACAAATCATTTCCTGATAAAATGAGAAAAACCAATGAAACTGCAACCTTACAGGGAGTAGTTTACCTGCTGGGGACACACAGAAAATTTTATATTCTCATATAATTTACTTTGCTCATAGAGTTGCAAAACAGTCAGCTCTCCATCATTCATATCACAAAAGGTAACCCTAAACATACTTGCCACTCATCACTGCTTATAAAAATTCATACCTGCTTCCACATACAGTTGCTATGGCTTTGAAGCAGCCAGATGCAAGTTGGTAGGAACCTGTGTAGCATCGGTCAATTGCCCAATTAAAAAGATTTATTTGGTCAGGATTAAGTTCCAGTAGCAAGACAACAACTTCGCAGCCAAGTTGATGAACCTGAATACATGGAGCAAATCAATATTATTTGTATTTGACGAAAGAATGTTCTAGAGAAAGACACAGATAAAGCTTAGTCAATATAAACTAGGTAAAATGAAAGGAAGACTGAGCTTTCATCTTGGTTAATTTATATGTCATATATTCTTCAAGAGAGTATAATGTCGCAACTGAAAACTGAAATGGATACATCAAATTTGATCATGTAAGTCTGTTACATAGTGTCCACCTATTCTCAATTTTTATCTCTGAAAAGGGGTAGCCGGGCGCAGTGGCTCATGCCCGTAATCCCAGCACTTTGGGAAGCCGAGGTGGGTAGATTACCGAGTTCGAGACCAGCCTGGCCAACATGGTGTAACCCCATCTCTACTAAAAATAGAAAAAATTTGCCGGGTGTGGTGGCATGTACCTGTAGTCCCAGCTACTGAGGAGGCTGAGGAAGGAGAATCACTTGAACCTGGGGGGCAGAGGTTGCAGTGAGCTGAGATTGTGCCATTGCACTCCAGCCTGTGTGACAGAGTGAGACTAGGTCTCCAAAAAAAAAAAAAAAAAAAAAAAAAAAAAGGGGGGGGGGGGGGGGGGGGGGGGACAAAGACTTTATTGGCAATTTTTTTTTGCATTTAAAATATGTCTGAAAAATACATGTATTTGGTTTAAAAAATCCAATATACAAAAGGATATCCTCTATGTATTAGCTCAGAGTATTGTGGGGGGATCATTTGATCATTTGATGTTACCACTGTGCATGCAGGGTGGCCACTCACCTAAAGATTTTGATGCCGGTAGGAATAGTGATAATTATAGTGGCAGATGTGAAGTATGCTTGTGTATCAATGTCTATTCCTACTACAAAGTCTCTTAAGGAAAAAAATCAGAGGAAATATGACCATGAGGACTGGTTACTAAATATACTGCGTGAAGCTTAGCAGCCTATCTTTCAAAAAGAAATACAGTCTCAATAGACTCTTCTTAAAGTTTTTTTTAATTAAAAAATCATACTAGATAGCATTAATAGGATGCTGAATCGATGATTCCTGAAGCTACTCTCAAATACTAGATGGTCAGTGAATATGCACATTTGTCCAGGAGAAGGCTGGTGCCTAGAGGCTACATGTTACTTTCTCCTCAGAAAGTAACATTCTGGCCAGGAGTGGTGGCTCATACCTGTAATTCCAGCACTTTGAGAGGCCAAGACAGGCGCATCACTTGAGGTCAGGAGTTTGAGACCAGCCTGGCCAATGTAGTGAAACCCTGTCTCTATTAAAAATACAAAATTAGCTGGACATGGTGGTGTGTGCCCGTAATCCCAGCTACTGGGGAGGCTGAGGCACAAGAATCGCTTGAACCTGGGAGGCGGAGGTTGCAGTGAGCTAAGATGGTGCCACTGCACTCCAGCCTGGGCAAAGGAGTGAGGCTCTGTCTCAAAAAAAAAAAAAAAAAAAAGTAATATTCTGGTGCCTCCTCCTAAAGTTGTTCACTGTTCTTGCCAGTTGGAACCAGGTTGAAAACACAAGATTCTGGCTTCTTCATTTTTTTTACTTACAGGGTTTGGGCCTAGGTGGGAGTGATATTCTAACTGGATGGTCAAACATCTTCCACCTAGTTCCCCCCAACTGGCTTTAAGTAATTCGCAGCAGATAAAAGCTGATGATATTATTGCAAATGACTTAAAATAACATTTCATTAAAAAGTTAGACTTGAGAGAAGAATCAAGCTTTTACTGTGCTTTAGAAAGTTATATTGAGGTATAAAATACACAGAGATCGTATATAATTCCTATGTATATGATGAGTTATTTTAACACCCTCCTATGATCACCACCAGGTCAAAAACCAGAATATTACCAGCACCACTGAACCCTCCCCTGGGCACTCTCTTAAACACCAGCCTGTCTTTCCTCCCCAGGAGAAACCACTATCCTGACTTCTAGCACTACTGGTTAGTATGGGCAGTTTTTCAGGTCTATATAAATGGAATTATAGGTATATAATTTTGTCTCCTGTGGCTTTAATTTGCATTTCCCTCATGCCATAGACTGAATGTTTGTAACCTCCCAACCCTCAATTCACATTTAATTTTTAACCCCCAAGGTGGTGGTATTTGGAGATGGGGCCTTTAGGAGGTGATTAGGTCATGAGGTGGGGAACCCCTGTGAATGAAATTAGTGCCCTTATAAAAAAGACCCCAGAGAGTTCCCTTGTCCCTTATGTTAAGTGAGGACACAGCAAAGAGACTGCTGCCTATGAACCAGGAAGGAGGCCCTCACCAGACATAGATCTGCCAGCACCTTAACCTTGGACTTCTTGGCCTCCAAAACTGTAAGAAATAAATTTCTGTTGTTGATAAGCCACTAGTCTATGATATTTTGTTATAGCTGCCTGAATGGACTAAGACACATGATTATTAATGAGTTTGAGAACCTTTTCTTATGTTCACTGGTCAGTTAGGTAACCTCTTCTGTGAACTGCTTAAGTTTCTTGCTGATTTTTCTACTGAGTCTGTATTTATCTTATCTATTTGTAGGAGTCCTTTATATATTCTAGATAAGAAGCCTCTGCTGATTGTGCATTACAGACATCTCTCACTTTATGGCTAGCCTGTTCATGCTCTTAATGGTGTCTTTTGGTGAATAAAAGTTATTAGTTCTTCCTTAGGGTTAGTAATTTTTGCATTCTGCTCAAGAAATCTTACTGTAACCCCAGGGATGAAGATATTCTGGATTATTTTCTAGAGACTATTATTTTAGCTGTTACATTTAGATATGCAATCCACCTGCAATGAACTTTTGTAAAGTGTGAGGAAAGGGTCAAATTTCTTTTTCTTTCTTTCATTTAGTAAGGCTATCCAACTGACCCCAAATTACTTATTGGAAAAAACCATTTTTCTCATTGTTCTGCAGGGCCATCTTTGAAATAAACCATGTGTGCATATACATAATACATCGTAATTTTCTGGCCTCTCTATTCTACTCCATTAGTATATATATACTTATTCTTGGCCAATAGTTCGGTGTTTTAATGACGATACATTTATAATAAGTATTGATTTCTGCTAAAGTGAATCCTCTCATTTTGATTATATTGTTCAAAATTATCTTAGCTATTTCTGGTCCTTTGCATAGATAGATAGATAGATAGATAGATAGATAGATAGATAGATAGATATTTTTTTAAAGGAACTTCCAGTTGTCACAAATATCTTGCTCAGATTTTGACTAGAATTGCATTGTCTCCATATTGCATTGTCCTCCATTCTGGAGGAGAATGACTTCTTTACAATAGTGAATCTTCCAGTTCAATAGCATGGTATATTTTTCCATTTATTAGATGTTTAATTTTTCTCATTAATGCCTTACATATTTCTATGTATGAGGCTTTGCACATTTTTGTTAGGTTTATTCCTAAGTATTTAATGTTAATTCCTAATTTTAAAATGCCATTATAAGTGGCATAATTAAAATTTTATTTTTCCAGCTCCTTATTGTTGCTGTACTGAAATATAATTGATTTTTAATTTTGACCTTTCATATGGCAACCATGCTAAATTCACTGACTAATTCCAACACTTTGTCTAAAGACTTGTTGGAATTTCCTTCACACACAATTGTGTCACCTGTGAACAATGAGTTTTACTTATGTTTTATTATTCTTTATAATCTCTTCTTTCCTACTGCATTGGCTAGGATCTCCAGTATGATGTTGATAGAGGTGGTGACAGTAAGCTTCCTTGGCCATTTTAATCTCAGAGAGAATACTTTCAAATTAACTATTAAATATGATGTTTGCATATTTTATATTAAATATGGTGTTTATACGGTGTTTTGTTTCAAGGTGCCTTTTGTCAAACTAAGGATGTTCTTTTCTATTTGTAGTTTTGCCAGGAGTTTTTCTCTTGAATAAATGAAGAAGTTTATCAAATGCTTTTCTTGCATCTGAGATCATGTTTTTGAGATTCTGTGAATATAGTTAATATATGAATGAACTGACAGACATTTGAATATTAACCAACCTTACAGTCCTTGAATAAACCCAATTTGACCATGGTAAATCATTTTTTTCTATATCACTAAATTCAATTTTCTAATATTTTATTTAAAGTTTTGTATCTATGTATTAGGGACAATCTCATGAATGAGACTGCCTTTTAATTTTCTTTCTTGCTACAACCTTTTCTTGTTTTATTATCAAGGTTATTCTGGTTTCACAAAATGTACTGGGACGTATTTCCTTTTCATCTGTTTTCTCTTTAAAAATTTGCATTGAATCCATGCAATTTGTTCTTTAAATGCTCAGTAGAATTCATTAGTAAAGCCATCTGGTTTTATAGTTTTCTTTTTTTTAACACTTTAAAGAAAGTCACTCCCTCTTTCTTGATTGAACTTGCCATGGATTTGTGAATTTTTTTAGCATTGTAACAAATTCAACTTTTGGTTTAATGATCACTACCATTAATTTGTTTCCCTTTCATTAATTTCTACTCTTATTTCTATTATTTCCTTCATAGTACTGTTTTTGAGTTTGATATTCTATTCTTTTTCTAACTTCTTGTGATGGATGCTTAGGTCATGGATAATCAGCCTTTTCTCTCTTTAATATGAGGGTCTTCAAAAAGTTCATGGAAAACGTATATTATGAAAAAATTATGCATGGATTAAATTTTTTTTTTGCACCAAAATAAACTTGTGCTAACTTGTTATAACATGTCTGAACAGAATTTAGTTTGAGGCACTAAGAAGGAGAAGACATCAGTTTGAAAACAGCCCCTATCAGAGTAACATGAATTCTGCTGAAATTGAAGCAAGTACAAACATCAAATTTATAGTGAAGCTTGGGTGGAAGAATAGGGAAATCATTGCTGCTTTACAAAAAATGTATAGGGGCAATTCTCCCAAAGAAATTAGCAGTTTACAAATAGATAACCTGTTTTAAGATGGTGATGAAGATGAAGCCCCCAGTGGTAGACCATCCATACCAATTTGTGAGGAAAAAATTCATTTAGTTTGTGCCCTAATTAAAGAGGACTGATGATTAACAGCAGACACAATAACCAACACCACAAACATCTCAACTGGTTCATCTTATACAATCCTGACTGAAAAATTAAACTTTAGCAAATGTTCCATGTGATGGGCACTAAAACTCATCAGCAGTAGACAAGCAGAGCTTTCAATGACAATTTTCAACAAATGGGATTAAGATTCTATAGATCTTCAAAGAATTGTAACAGGAGATGGAACATGGCTTTACCAGTGCTATCCTAAAAACAGCGCAATAAAAACAACGGCTACCAAGAGATGGAAGTGGTCCAGTCAAAGCAAAAGTGGACTAGTCAAGAGCAAAAGTCATGGCAACAGATTTTTGGGGTGCTCAAGGAAAGTCACTTGTTGACTTTCCGGAAGGCTAAAGAACAATGACATCTGCTATTATAAAAGTGTTTTGAGAAAGTTAGCCAAAGCTTTAGCAGAAAAATATCTCGGAGAACTATACCAGAAAGTCCTTTTTCACCATAACAATGCTCCTGCTCATTCTTCTCATCAAATGAGGGCAATTTTGCAAGAGATTTGATGGGAAATCATTAGGCATCCATCTTACAGTCCTGACTTGGCTCCTTCTGACTTCTTTTGGTTTCCTAATCTTAAAAAAATCTTTAAAAGCCACCCAATTTTCTTCAGTGAATAATGTAGAGAAGGTGGCGCTGACGTGGTTAAGTTTCTAGGACTTAGTTCTGGGATGGATTCTTTAGGCATGGATTAAGCAAAGACTTCAAAAAATGTCTTGACCTTGATGGAGATAACGTTAATAAATAAAGTATATATTTTTAAAATTTTTATCTTTTAATTCTATTCTTCCACAAAACTTTTTGAAGTCCCCTTGTATATGCGTTTAAGGCCATGCATTTCATTCTAAGAAAGGCTTTACTTGCAGCCCACAAGTTTAGTATATAGTACTTTCATTATTCTTCAGTTAAAAATATTTTCCAGTTTCCATAGTAATTTATTCTTCAACTCATTGGTTACCAGGAAGTATTTTTTAAAATTATCTTTTTGTTATCGAATTGAATACCAACTTAATGCTACTCTGATTAGAGAACAGAGTCTATCATTTCACTAATGTGACCTTTGTTGAGATTTGCTTTATGACCCAGCTTATGGGCAATTTTGATAAATGTTACTGTCTTTTTTATCTTGATGTATCATAGTGTAAAGTGAACAACACATAAATCTATATTTGTATGGCTGATGTGTGAAGAGGCTGTATTGTGAACAATGCTTGTACATCTCAGTAACTCAACTGAGGCGGAACACAGACGACATTTAAAACCAATGTATTTTTGCCTATACTTACTCGTAAATCTTGACAAGCCAGAATGTTGTCAAGCCATTTATATAGGTAGCCATCCGGGGAAAGGCCCACATTGTCGAAGACAGGGCCACAGCACAGTACTGCTGACATTGCCTGGTGATAAAAACACAAGACATGGAAGTGAAACTTGGAATGATCTGATGGTATCCAACTGACTTTATAAAACATAACTGTCAGACTTACAAATGATAAGGACCCTCTAAAGACACTTATTTCCCCAAGATTTTTAAAGCATTCTTTAGTAGATTTACTAAAAAATACCGGATTCCAAATTTGGCTTTCATAAGAATTAAAAACCCATAAGTTTACCTTTGTGGACTTTTAATTTTATCATTGTAACAACTCTTTATGACCAGAGTAAGTATTCAAAACCAAAAAACCATTTTGCAATATTTAAAATAAGCTTTCCTTCAATGTTTCAAGTGAATTCTGCTTATAAGATAAATATAGCTTTTCAAATTTTGCTTTTAGGACAAATATTGGACTAATGTATTGAACTGAGACAGTATAAAATATATGAAAAATATGAAAGTAAATAATCATAATCCTTAATCAAAGGTAAATAAAATGAAAAATATAAATTTAGTACCTCTAAAGGGGTGGGTGGAGGGATAAATCAAGGGAAAGTAGAAGAGGGTATCTTGAACAACTTTGTAATTGGCAGGTCCAACTGACTATCAGGGCCATAGTTTAAATTAGCTCCACCGAGGCGAAGGTAACCTGAGAGTCAGCAACTTATGTTCTGTATGACAGAGCTGATATACAGTTAGTTTTCTGAAGGAAATTGGACTGTAAAGGAGTCATGCTTCTGAAGGCTTTGAATAGTCCTAGTTGGGGGGAAATTTATTTCTGGCAGTCTTCTAGGACAAAAGGACATTAAAAAGGGAATGCTGCTCTGGGTAGATTTTGAACTTGGGGTGTTGTCTATTTTTTTCTTTTTAGGTTGATAGTTAATTGACAAGGCAGCTATATAATGGGTAAATGAGCAAAAATATATGGTTCCCATACAGGAGAAATATGAGAAGAAAATGGGAGCTTAGAAAAGCTATGCATGTGTGTGTCCATGTGATTTTTTTGTACGTGCACTTAGATTTTATTCTATTATATCGTATTATTTAAGTTTATTTTTAAGGCATGGTTATTAGTTTCATGAGAGAGACCATCCATCTGACAAAAGTCATTCGTGAGTACAATGTCACCTACTTTTAATGCACAATACTGATATCTTGTAATCTGATGATTTCTGTCACTGTAACGATCCAGAGGAGTGAACATAATGCTGAAGGGTCCTGCCCACTGGCTGAATAAGATGAAAAGATGGTGCCTCAGGCTTTGCTGGGGGAAAAGAAATCTTCGGTGGTGAACTACGGAGAAAAACACACTCAGAGGTTACAAGACTGGAAATACTCTATATGGCCGTTATGTATATTTCTTACATTTTGAGGAAAGGAACCACTTGATTTTTTAACTACGATTTTCTTTAGGCAATGAAACATGCACTTAAAAAGTCAAGCCATGTTTTCTTTTCTAAGTGTTCGCTCTTCCCGTCCTCACGCTGCAGTCAGCAGCACCTTGACTCAGAGTGGGAAAGAAAGATCAAAAATAGGACCTGCAGGGATTTTTTTCTAATCAATACCTGGGAAAACTGCAACACTTTCCACTCAGCTGCTGCTTACATATTAAATATTTTTTGACTGTTGCCCATCTTTAAGAGAACTCGGAAACAGCATAGACTGTCTATTTCAAACTCACATAGGTACTTCACTTTAACTGAAGAAGTAAACTCAAATCTTACTTTAGGGTCACTGAAGCTGAGAAGGATTGGTAAGGAGGCTACTAACATCAAAATGGTGAAAAGCAGAAACATTAGTTGACAAGGGACTTTTTGTAATAATACCAAAAACTTTTAATTATAATAGTTTTTTATAGCAAACTAACCAGCTATTTTATTTTCTATGTTCTATTAGAATGAATATGTTTCATACCCATTTGCTCTGTGAAAGAAAATTTTCTCCATAATGTAATATTTAATCGAATGTAAAATATATTAAGCTTTATATACATTTAATGTGTTGGTAGGATAGAGTCAGAGAGAAGAAATATTGCTGAAATTACCTGTTCACAGATTAGTATAGAGACAATGTGAAAAAAAATGAAGCCTGTGAATGTTCCCTCTGAATTACTTCCTTCCTATGGAAATCACATCAGTTCATTTTCAGATGGAAACCAAAACAAAGAATAGAAATGACACACACAAAGCCAGATTTAATACTTATCATTCCCTTTCCAACTCTGTGCTGAGTAATGACAATCTGTTCTCAAAAAATGTCCTAGTATCTCAAAGTAAATAATCCCATCCCAGACCTGCATAAAGGCCAGTAGGGTTAAAGAGGAAAGCACGGTAATAAAGAACACAAATGGGCTTCCAAGCATGAATGGTAATTTCTTGTAATGGATCACTATACCTGGAACACACTGAATCAAGTTGGCGACCATTGCACTAAAATGCGCCCGGATATCTTTAAGAATTTCAACTTCTTTGTCATTTTCAGCTTCTAGGAGCATGCGGGTCAAGTCCACGTATTCTAAGAACAAAGCTCCCAGGGCTAAAGTATCCCGCTCTAAGGCTCCATTTGTGCTGTAATAAAGGAAAATTAAATTTTTAGATGATCAGTCTTTATGTCAAACTAATACAGGCTTCATGAAAACTAAGATTCACTGTCACAACTCATACACTAAAGTTGTTCCTAACCTATATGCAGTGTAAAGAAAATATGAAAAAAGAAAAAGCGAGCTTTTTGGATTTTTCTAAGTTAAGGGTATTATATTTAAAAACAAAAGAAAAGAGAGAGACAGAAAGAAAGACAAAAAGATCAGTATGGTGAGAAGAGAGCAACTCGGTAGAATTCTGACCCTACCTGTCACTTATTACACCAGCATCAGCCAGAAGTTCGAAAATTCGAAGTAGCTGTAGCCTTAACAAGTCTCGCCGTTCTCGGCGTTTCTTGTTCTGTGTAGAAAAAGGTAGTATCACTTACAGACATGGGCAAAACAATATTAACTTTGCTTTAGAAAATGGTATTAAGAAGAGGCATAATCTAGTAATTTTCAATTTTCTAAGCATAACAGTCAGCATATATTTTGCTTTCTTCCTAATCCTCAGAGGAAATGCTTGCTATCTACAGGCTGTAAGAGAAGCACATCATAAGTGGGTCAGTAAATGTTAGGTGGAAATGTTGAGAAACAACAAGGCCTCATTTCCCAGCTGCTCTCAGTGTCTGCTGAAAGGCGGAAGCATCTGAAACCAATGAAAGGGGCAGGGGACATGAAGTAATCCCAGTTCCGGTCATGGAAGTAACACTGTTCTTATTCACACTGCTGAATTTCCGTTATTTCTTTATTTTTACATTTTAATTATTTATTTATTTTTGAGATACGATCTCACCGTGTCACCCAGGCTGGAGTGCAGTGGTGTGATCTTGGCTCACTGTAACCTTGAACTCCTGGGCTCAAGTGATCCTTCTGCCGCAGCCTCTCGAGTAGCTAGGATCTATAGGCGTGCACCACCACACCCGGCTACTCGAGTAGCTAGGACTACAGACATGCATTACCACACTCGGCTAATTTTAAACATTTTTGTAGACCTAGGTCTTGCAGCCTGGTCTCAAACTCTTAGCCTCAAGTCATCCTTCCACACTGGCCTCTCAAAGTGCTGGGATTACAGGCATGAGCTACTGCACCTGACCTAATTTCTGCTATTTCTTGTATCATTGCTACTATATGAGAAAGTTTCTTTTCTCTTTCTTTTTTTTTTTTTTTAAGACAGAGTCTTGCTCTGTCACCCAGGCTGGAGTACAGTGGCGTGATCTCGGCTCACTGCAACCTCCACCTCCCAGGTTCAAGCAATCCTCCTGACTCAGCCTCCTGAGTAGCCGGGACTACAGGTGCGCGCCACCAAGCCCAGCTAATTTTTGTATTTTTAGTTGAGATGGGGTTTCACCATGTTGGCCAGGATAGTCTCAATCTCTTGACCTGGTGATCCGCCCGCCTCGGCCTCCCAAAGTGCTGGGATTACAGGCGTGAGCCACCATGCCCGGCCCTTTTCTAGTCTTTTTATTATTTTTATCTGGGTACAAAAACTTTTCAGAATTCACTTCAGGGAAGGTGATGCTGGGTAAAATGCCTCATATGCCAGATGAGACAAATTACATTCTTGGCCATTCAACTACTTGTAAAAAAAACAAGCAAACACACAAAAACCCAAAATTCAATTTTAATTCAAATCTCCTGCAAAAGAATGTGATAGTTGACATACATGAGTATTTTAAGTTGTTTTGCATTTATATGTTTAGGACATAAAATCTATAGAACCATTTTATACTAATTACTTAATGAAAACTGAAAGATAATAAAAACAACAAAAGTTAAAATATCAAGAGTCATTGTTAAAAGTTGTTAGGTGTTTGTATTCTTTAGGGGAAACCACTGGGTTTGATTTAAATTCAGATGATTGTCCAAAAAACCAAGCCTTAATTATTTAAATTCAAATTCTTACCTCTGGTCTTCTTTCCAGAGCTTCTTTCATTAATGGATGAAGTTCTTCTACCAGTTCTCTACGGACGAAAAAGGTCAATTTTGAAATTCACTGTTTTTGACACCAAACTTGTTACTAAATACTCTATATCCATTCAATCCCAAATCACTTGCTGTTTGCACTTTGCTTCTAACACTACAATCTCCCTGACCTCTCCATTTCCCAATCGTGCGCTAGGCTAGAAACAGGTATTGTCCATACTTTGTATTATTCGTCTTAATTCCAGTGCTATGCATATAATTTTGGCTCAGTAACTATTTATTGACTTGATTTTGATTTAATGTTCCGGAGATCTCTATGGCAAAAACAAACAAACAAACCCTTTGTGAACAATTAAACAAACAATATTTTCCAAGTATTTTCTAAATTCAAGTACTTTACTACAAGCTATGGAGCTGAAGATAAATAAAATTGAGCCCCTGCACACAAGAAATTTTCAGTCTAATTAGTGGAAAAGAGATGGGTGCGATTACCCCAGCGCTGCATTTGGGATCTGTGCTCAGGAGACTGACCTCTAGTTGACTTTAAAACAAAGCCTTTTTTGGATTTCAGAGCTAAATTCCTTTATTTCCACTATATAATAAATAAAAAATTCTGTATGGCAAGTACTAAAATTGTGAGATTCTCATCAAAACCTTTTCTTTTATATAGTAAAAATATAAATCTTGATCACAATATATGTCTTTGTCCTGATTATCTCCAGTTCTCAACATTATACTTTCTAATCTAATTAGTTCTCTTCTTCAAGAAGTAACTTCTGAATCGCTAGGTCAAAAAAACAGACAAAAAGATAAGATGTAGCTTGTTGTCAGACTAGTATGTAGGTATTTTGTCTACAGTATGCCCAGGTTTGAAAACCTTGTACTTTCTGGTAGGATATTTTGTTCTATTAAACATCACCAGCCAGGAAAATCCAAAGATGGGAGTAAACTCTATGCCATTCCATACTGAGAGACAGAAAGCCTGGGTTCGATTTCCGATTTCTCCAATGCAGACATTAGAATTTCTTCATCGAAGAAATGGGAATAACATCGATAGTCTCCTTCACTTTACAGTGGCCATTTAACAAATATTTACATTGTGAATATTTACATTTAATATGTCCTCTCAATAAATTTATGAGATGGATTCTATAATTATACTAACATTTAAAAAACTAGACATACACTTATTTATGTTTATTTACTATGCCAATTTTATAGTTGAGAAAACTGAAGCCCAGAGACATTAAGTTTTCTAGACTCACGAGGCTAGTTGGTTACATAATCTTACCTGTCTCTAGGAATATTTAGAGGTCCATATATGCAAAACAATCTTAGATTATTCGGGAAAGAATGTTGGGTAATTTCAGGGATTGTTATTGTTATCTCTTTTTCTTTTCTTTTCTTTTTTTTTTTTTTTTTTGGTGACAGAGTCTCACCCAGGCTGGAGTGCACTGCAACCTCTGCCTCCCAGGTTCAAGCTATTCTCCTGCCTCAGCCTCCTGAGTAGCTGGGACTACAGGCGCACACCACCATGCCTGGCTAGTTTTTGTACTTTGAGTAGAGATGGGGTTTCACCACGTTGCCCAGGCTGATCTTGAACTCCTGACCTCAGGTGATCCACCCGCTTTAGCCTCCCAAAGTGCTGGGATTACAGGCATGAGCCACTGCGCCCAGCCATCTCCTTGTATTTCTATATGATATTTTGTCTTAACTAATTAACCAATAACTAGTAATAAACTCTGGTTAACTGGTACCTACACAGTCAGAACCCACAATTACTTCTTTTAAGAATGAAATCTGGGCTGGGCACGGTGGCTCACGCCTGTAATCCCAGCATTTTGGAAGGCTGAGGTGGGCGGATCACAAGGTCAGGAGTTCGAGACCATCCTGGCCAATATAGTGAAACCCCATCTCTACTAAAAATACAAAATATTAGCTGGGAGTGGTGGTGCGCACCTGTAATCCCAGCTACTCAGGAGGCTGAGGCAGGAGAATTGCTTGAACCTGGGAGGCAGAGGTTGCAGTGAGCCGAGATCATGCCACTGCACTCTAGCTTGGGCAGTAGAGTGAGACTCTGTTTCAAAAAAAAAAAAAAAAAATTAAAACAAAATCTGACTCTAACCATAAATAACCTAGATCTTTTTCAATAGCCTCTAAAACATCTTATTAATCTTTATTTTTCAAGTAGGGTTTCTCACAAATGCTTGGAGGTTTCTCATTTCTATCTACATGGAAAATTTTGTTTGAGATTTTATTTGTCCATATAGGGTTTTGTTGCTTAGCTAAAGTCATCAGAGGCAACCCAAACTAACATTTTACAATGTCTCTTTCAAAGGCTTTGAGAGTGCTTCAGATGGAATGTTTATTTGATTGCAAATGTGAATAAATAAGGAATCCAGAAAGTAGGTATATGGTTATATTAAGGCAAAGAAAGTGCCCTACAGAAAGATCAACCAAGTTGGGCGTGGTGGCTCACACCTGTAATCCCAGCACTTTGGGAGGCTGAGGCGGGTAGATCACTTGAGGTCAGAAGTTTGAGAACAGCCTGACCAACATGGTGAAACCCCGTCTCTACTATAAATACGAACATTAGCTGGACGTGGTGGTGCAGGTCTGTTGTCCCAGCTACTCAGAAGACTGAGGCAGGAGAATCGCTTGAATCTAGAAGGCAGAGGTTGCAGTGAGCTGAGATTGCGCCACTGCACTCCAGCCTGGCAACAGAGCGAGACTCTCTCAAACAAATGAACAAACAAACAAACAAACAAACAAAGAAAAAGAAAGAAAGAAAGAAAGAAAGAAAGAAAGGAAGATCAACCAACGGAACTGAACACATTAGAAAGGGTTTTATCAATGCTTAACCTTTGAGAGTCCGTTGGGTAAATGTCTGATGAGCAGACTGTTGTTATTTTGACGTGATAGCCTCTGAACAGTCTGTCTAACTGGGATTGATACTGAATTATCTTCATTTATAGTTGTCTAAAACAAAGCTTGCCAGTGAAATAAAATTTGAGAGGTAAAATCAAAGTTGCAATGACTAAAAGTGACAGGTGAGGCAGTTGCAAGGAATGCTTGTTACATGCACATCAACCAAGACGATGTAGTGGGAGTCACACAAAGCCTATAAACTCTCCAGGTACCCGCCAACACACAGACTTAAATTTGAGTTAATAAAGGAACGACAATAGCAGCAGCATGTATGAATTTAGAACAACTCATTAAGACTACTGTACCTGAAAACAAGGGAATTTGTTCTTCCAAATCCTAAAACTAAGGACTCTGTGATCTCAATGCTCTCTAGTCTCATCAAAGGCACCAACTGCTTTAACAGAACTCCCACCGATGGGGTGCCTATGGCCTGAAACAAGTTGAATACAAGTGAAAAAGAGGTAACATGGTAACGGATGGTTCCTTTAATCAAAGGATGATTCCATTGTAACAGTTTCAAAGTACTGAACCACATCCCAAGGCACTGCCATCATTTCAGGAAACACACACACACCTACACACACACACACACACACACACAACCCCACAAATTTAATACAGCAAAATGAATGCAGGTCTCACCTGGAACACAAATTCTAAAAAAAAATTTTATAATGGTTTTCTTCTTTTTAAAACCATTTAAGTCTACAAAGCTATCTTTAACAAGATAATTTATTTAATCAAGGCATGATTTAAAGGTGAATATTCAGTGAGGAGGGACAGAAATGTAGTGTGGTGTTGCAGGACACAAACCAAACCTCAGGGCATGAATAAATACAAGTCACTCTATGGTCTTAAGCAAGTTTCTCAACTTTTCTTTATCTTTGGTTCCCCACTTGTCAGGGAGGAGTAATAAATTATTCATATAAACACTCAATGGAATTTAGAAATGTGTAGGATGAAAATCTGATCCCATAATACTCCAGATGGCAGGCACAGTGCAATGTGCACTGTGAACTCTAGACAAACAAGCTAAAAAAAAACCTTACAGAATAATTCTTCTGAAGCATGTCATGTCACCTTGTTATCGTAGCTCACTGTACCATCAGGTGTGGTCGCCATTATTTCTGGAGTGGAAGCTCTTAAGTGTCCTGGGCTCATAATACTGGGTTTTGCAACTCCAAAACAAAGAATTAGGTAGTTTCTCCACAAAGTGACATAGTTGTCTCCGCTGCCGGCAGTGCTGGTTTTCTTGGCATTAATTGGGCTACTAGAAATATGGAATCAAAAACAAGAGTGAAACTAAGTTCTGGATTTTAAATATCACTTATTAAATAAAGATCATAGGAAGTACTCAAATAGAGTTGAACAACTGTCGATTGAGAATGTTATTCGAAGAGTATCTGCATTGGATGAGGAGTCAAACAGAAGAACTTTCAAGTATCTTTTACCATTAAAAGTCTGAAATTATAGACTTAGACAATCATACTGATTATTGAGGAAAAAACCCACTAGCTTTAGACAAAAATTTTTTAATGTTTTTACTCAATGTTAAGAATTCTCTAGTAGGAAGTTCAGAAATTGGGATGATAACATCCCAATCTCTTGTACAAAATGAAAACTTAAGAGGGCAAATGGAAAAACAACAGGGCAGAGGAAAACACAAGGATGCCTTACTTTGGGTCCACCAGAGGCATCACTGACTGGAGTCGAGTGAAGGCATAAGGCCAGGCATAGCTGAGGGCTGTGGGGCAGTGCTTGGGTAAGTTCTCCTGCCGGAGGAAGCTGAAGAGGCAGAGGACCCATGGGTCTTTGACAGACTGTGCGAATATCCAGACATGGGAAGGGCTTTTCACATCATAATGGCTATTGACCAGGACTGCGTTCCATTCCACCAGCCACTGCAGATCCACATTGTGGGTCAGTGGTAACGTTGCCTGTAGGTATAAGAGGTAGGTTGTGAGTTAAACCCGAACTGAAGTTATCCCTCCTCCACAGGGCTCAGCCTGGATACTCATTCTTGCACAGTGCTTTTCCTGAGTGCACTGGACTGGCTTTGAATCTGAAATACCAATCCTGCACCTACCACATTTGACCTTGGTGTGTGGTCATCAGTCTTCCTATGCTAGATGATAAGCAGCTTAAGTGCAAAATTTAAGAACGTGGATCATATTTTGACAGGTTTATCGTCACAGAGCACTGTGTATCAGTACACAGAAGCTGTTCACTAATTATTTGTTGAATGAACATATGACAGTAAATTTAAACTGAACCATGGATTCACTATTTTAAAATTCTGAAAAGTTATTCATCTCTGAGATTCACAAATACGTTTTTATCATTGTAATTAATACATTCTTAAAGCTATGATCTTCTCTATCTTTCCTTACACTAAAATATCTTCCCTTTGATTTAGAGAGAGGGCTAAGCACAATCTCTTTTATGAAGGGCATTCTACTGACAGTTTTTGAGATAAGATACCTACATATTCTTATTTTATGTATGATGTATGTATGAAGACAGAGTCTTGCTCTGTCACACAGATTGGAGTGCAGTGGTCTGTGATCCTGGCTCACTGCCACTTCCGCCTCCCAGGTTCAAGTGATTCTTGTACCTCAGCCTCCCGAGTAGCTGGGATTACAGGTACACGCCACCATGCCTGGCTAATTTTTGTATTATTGTTTAGAAGAGACAGGGTTTCACCATGTTGGCCAGGCTGGTCTCGAATTCCTGACCTCAAGTGATCTGCCTGCTTTGGCCTCCCAAAGTGCTGGCATTATAGGCGTGAACCACCACACCCGGCCAAGATACCTACATATTCTCGCCCTATGATAGCAAGTAAAAATAAAAATCTCTTGAAATCTCTTGAAAGGTAAATATCTATATTAATAAGTTCTTATATTCCATTTTGTTTTCTTTTAAGTCTAGATACCAAAGTTCAGGGGAAATCAATTTTCAAATAATCCAGCTATTGTGCCAAGAGAGGACACTGCTTTTATGTTTGTTAGGCATGTAAAATGATAAGTTTATCTGTTGGGTTTATGAGTTCCCATGGGTAAGAGTGTTTTAATAGTGGCCTCAATGGTCAATAGGCTGTAAGGGGCAGAGATGGAGCTGCAGAGCCTGAGAGATGAGATGGCAACATAGCCTCTGCCCAAAGCCGGTGACCTGGGAAAATTACTGAACATCCTAGAATCTCTGTTTATTGAATGTATGACTTGGGAATTATAATGCTGATCTCACCAAATCTTTCAGTGAATTACATGAGATAACAGCTGTAAAAACACCTGGCACAAAGCAGGCATCGCTTCTCCCATTACTCTCTCCCCGTTTCTGTACATCTTCCTAAGTTCAGTATTGCTGAGCTAGTTACCCAGCTTAAGATTTTGATTTTGGTACACACAGAACAAAAGTACATGAACAAAATATAAAGCGCTATCTGTAGCCAAGTAGGATACGTACATTAAGCAAAGCTTAATATTCCGTTCCATGTCAAAACAATTTCAAATTCTAAAAGAGGTAGGACTATTTCACTATGACTGTTAAGGTCTGCAGTACCTGGCTTATAGTTTTAGTGTATTATTATTATGACCATAAGCAAGAACAGGGCTACTAAAAATAGGAATCTGTGTTCAATCAAGTCAGAAAAGGCCATGAAGAGCTCCGAAATGTCTTCAGGTTTTGTATACACTTATAATTATCTGACAAGTATCTGCACATCAGGCATCCGCAACATCAGTAACATGAATTCTGCAAGGAGTCTCAGCTCTGTCCTGCCTCCCTTCAGCTATTTAGCCCAGATTAATGCAGGTCCTGTTTTTACACTTTTATTTTTAAAGTCAGATAACTAAAATCAGTTTAAATTTCCCTTCTACACTTGTTCAGGAAATTGAAAGTTGCCAAAGGAAGAATGTATTTGTGTAGCAGATAAACCTCTCCTAGGTTCAGAGTCCAAACCTGGGAAGGAGAGTTCGAGAGACCAGACTTGACCCTGGGCTCTAAAACTCCCCTTTTGGGTGACTGTGGACTCATCCCTTAACATTTTTGAATTTCAGTAACTGTGAGAATCAAATCAAATAATAAATGTAAAAGCACTTTGTAAACTATAAAGTACCACATAAATAGAAGTTACATATTAAGTACAACATTAATTAAGTCTAATATTAAGTGATAAGTACAATGAAAAAGGCAAAGTAATTTTCCCTAAGAATCCTGAGCAATTCTTCTTAAAATTGTAGTTTACAAATATTATCTATATTCCTAAGACCCAGATTTTGTGTAAAATTTATCTTAAACTAACATCTGAAAAACTAGTCTTATCTTCATAAGTACCTTTGGGTCAGTTTACTAATCTGACATAAACACCCAAATTATTCCACATAATTTTTCAGTGACTCTCTACTTTAGATAGGTCCAGAGCTTTTAAGAGCCATTAATTGTAATCAAATGTGTACTTACTGAATCCGAAACTGCTACATGAATAAAACTTTCTAGAATGGAAGAACTTAGCTGATCCATGACATCAATCATCGGCCTGTCGTCATCCTGTACAAAGGGGAGGCGATTACTCTCTATGGGAAAATGAATCCTCCCCACCCACCCCACCACCTTCGTCTGATACATGAAACAGGACAGCTTGCGAGACAGCGATAAAGATTTTCTCACAGAAAAGTGAGTGCCTAGAGGGTGCAAGGCAGTGAGTAAAACTCCTGTGGTTCTAAGCTTCATCTTTCAAGTATAATTAGAATTCCAATTTCACATTGTACTGAAAAGACATACACCTGAATTTCAGACTCATACATGTACATGAGAATCTACCAACACCATACGTTATTCACTATGGTGTTCATGTTATTAATTTTGAGAAGTAGAAATCCTGCAAGAACATGCTTTGTTAGACCACCAACTAAAATGCTACTTACTTTAAGTCACTGGTCTGTTAAAATACCTGATAAACTGTTTACTGTGACTGAATTTTAGTCCCAAAGAAACCAGACTGACAACACACTCTTTGTAGTATCTACACAGTATATAACGATTTGATATACGATGCAAATTGGAAAGGGCACGAGAGAGTATCTAAGTGAAAATGCTACATGAATAATACATAAATGAATGGATTCATTCATTTATATATCATAAATAAATTCATCCATTCATTTATATATTATGAACATAATATATGTAATGAATATATAAATATTCATTTATTTATATATTATATATTCATTCACCACCCTTTATTATGGAGAAATTTGAAAATATAAAATTATTTACTCAAAAGCCTTATAGAAAAGCCTTAGAATGTCTCTATTTGTGTGTGAATGACAATGATTTAAAAAACATTATGGCAGGTCAAAGAAAACAACATATGAGGAACATCCTTGATGCAGTCTACTGGATTAACACTTAAGAAGTGGGGCGTTAGAGCCATGTGTATATATCTGTTGTTGAATTTTGGCTCTGTTACATTCCAGCTGTTGATTTTGAGGAAGGCATTTAACCTCTCTAAGCCTCAGTCTCAGTATCTGTACAATGGGATAATAACCAAACCAATCCTTACGTTATTATGAGGGTTAAATGAGATATTCTATATAAAGCACTTAGCAGAGTACCTGACACATACATGGTAATTATTATTATTATTATTATTATTTTATTTTATTTTTTTTTTGAGACGGAGTCTCGCTCTGTCGCCCAGGCTGGAGTGCAGTGGCCGGATCTCAGCTCACTGCAAGCTCCGCCTCCCGGGTTCACGCCATTCTCCTGCCTCAGCCTCCCGAGTAGCTGGGACTACAGGCGCCCGCCACCTCGCCCGGCTAGTTTTTTGTATTTTTTTAGTAGAGACGGGGTTTCACCGTGTTAGCCAGGATGGACATGGTAATTATTATTATCATTACTTTCATAATTACAAACATGATGAAGATTTGCTAAAATATAGCATGTCTTAGAGATTCATTTAAAAGATGCCAGAGATGTGGCCCTGAAATATATCAGAAAGCTATCTAAAGAAATGTGAACAGAAAAGATTGTGAAGTTGAAAATATTTTATAAAGACAGTGACTATGTCAAGTATTATAAAACCAAATTATTTTTAAAAGAAGAAAATAGAAAGTGATAATTTTCTAAAGAAGTATATGACATGAAAAGCTGGTCCTTCTTTCATCAAATTATGCACTTGGTTTGGCCACCCAAGCTACTTGCAAGAGAGCAAGAAGTGTTTTCTGTGAACAAGGTGTACAGCATTTGGCCACATGTGGGGTGTTAGCAGGCATTGATCATGCTTAATAATTGGCTTCCTTCTTCCATTTCAAGAGGACATGTTTTTTGTGATGCCATTTTCTACCATCATCAAGATTAAACATCTTTCAGTTTGCCAGACTTGCACCTTGATCATTTCAAATGAGATATATTATTTTTTCAATTTTATTCTCTAACATAAAGTAATAATATCTTCTTAATTAGATGTGTGCTGAACACTGTGGAGGAAATGATCCGCAGCCTAAATTAATCTTAAAATTCTTTACTTCTTAGCAAAGTAATGTCCCTGGAGAACTGGGATTGGTCTTTTCTATTGCTTTTAGAAAACATGACTTACATCTAGTAGATCAAGAATGCTATTACAATCGTTTAAAACCTAACAATGAATGAAAAATGCGACACCACATGTAACATAAAAGTACATGAAATAGTAATGCATCATTTGTACTTTTTAATCTAAATTTCAGAACAGTTGAAAGTAAGAAATGGAAAAATTCAGAAGACAAATCCATACCTCAGGCTGTCCCAGGGCAACAAATAACGCTCGAATTTCCTTGAGTATTAAAACGGACAGTTTGCGTGTGGCCACCTGGAAACTGCAGAGTAAAACCAGAGCAAAACCTTCTACAGCGTGGAGTACACTGCAGTGGGGACCTCGTTCCGACTGAATTCTGTGACTGGAGCCATTTGCAATGAGCTGTTATGCAATAAGAACAACATTCTGTATTCAGCAAAATAACAATGGAAGAAGAATAAACTCATGTTTTATATATCTTTTGCACATTTGACCTTGTAAATGTTAAAATAAATCACAATGGTTTAGAACCAGACATGTCTATGAATGTATTATTACTATTCATGAAATATCCTAGATCCCCTTTTGTCTTTCAGATCACTTGTTGCTGTGGAATATCATCAACCATCTGTTACTTCTGATGAAAAATAACTCTTCAAAGGCTATTAATGTTAATAAAAACACAACTCCTTTCATCTTTACCACTTGGTATTACACTGTATATACAATCAAAGTGGCCAAAGTTGTTATTTAAATTCTCCACAGACTTTTGGATACTATTAAATCGAATTTTCAAACATTTACTTTCTATTTCTCCTTGCCTACTTGTTTGTATGTTAGATTCTACTCTAGGTTTTGCACAGGTGTGTGATGGATTCTGAAAGTTCCCAATCCCCAACCAAGTGAATCTAAAGTAAAAGCAAGCCAGTCAACAGGGAAGTTTCCACCTTCATTTTTGTTTTCCCGTTACAAGCACATATAATCCTTGGTTTCCTACCTATCATGTGTTGGCATGTCTACAACACAGGGAAGGGAGAAGGAGCTGAATGTCATCTCTGGGGTTAGCCTCTCAGGAATCCCAGCTGTTCCCCAGATGCTACTATACTGCCGTGAGCCTCCACAGTCTTTAGACTCTCAGTTCCACTCTTCTCCAGCCAAACCCCTTTCTCCATCTGCTCATTGCCAATGCCAAGTTCCCACTGCCCTGGTTCTCCTCTGACAACACTCCTCCTCAATGTGCTCTGCAAAACGTTATCGCTACCTTAACCATTTAGGATTGAGACATGAAAGGATAAAGAAACCACAAGACTGCGCTGTCTTCTCCATGGATATTGAACAAAGCAACCCAGATGTTGCTGGCTAAAAACAACTAGTGGACAGCTGACTTTTATATACCTGTATCCACAGCCATATTCATATCAATATGTATATCCATATGTACGTCCACACCTACACCTACATCCACATCAATATCCACATCTACATCCACATCTATATCCACAACCCTATCCACATCCCTATCACATCCACATTTACATCCATATCCATATCTACATCCACACCCACACCCACATCTATATCCACAGCTACATCCACATCCACATTCCTATCCACATCCATATCACATCCATTTACATCCACATCCTATCTACATCCACACCCACACCCACACCCACATCCACATCCACATCCCTATCCACATCCACATCCCTATCCACATCCCTATCACATCCACATTTACATCCATATCCATATCTACATCCACACCCACACCTACATCCACATCCATGTCCACCCACATCAATATCCACATCCACATCTATATCCACAGCTACATCCACATCCACATCCCTATCCACATCCATATCACATCCATATGTATATCCACATCCACATCCTATCTACATCCACACCCACACCCACACCCACACCCACATCTACATCTGCATCTACATCCACACCCACACCCACACCCACATCCACATCCACATCCACACCCACACCCACATCCACACCTACATCCACACCCACATCCACATCCACATCCACATCCACATCCACATCCACATCCACATCCAGCTCTAAGTCCCTGGACTGTAGTCATTTGCTCTCACAAATATATTTGCACCATACTTCTCTGAAAAAAACAATTTCTATTCCCTAAATGACCTTGTGAATGTTAACAAGTCTAACCTGATGTGGAACATCATGCTCTGAGTTTCTTGGTCACAATTTATGCCAGTGGAAGAACTAAGGCCCACCACCAGAGAGGAAGTTCCTAGGTGGCTGGAAGTAAGAATTCTAAAGGTTCTAGACTGCCTCTCATTCACATATACAGTGCCTAAAAGAATATAAATTCAGCCGGGCATGGTGGCTCACACCTGTAATCCCACCACTCTGGGAGGCTGAGGCGGGAGGATCACTTGAGGTTGGGAGTTCGAGACCAGCCTGGCCAAGATGGCAAAACCCCAATCTCTGCTAAAAATACAAAAATTAGCTGGGTGTGATGGCATGCACCTGTAATCCCAGCTACTCGGGAGGCTGAGGCACGAGAATCACTTGAACCGGGAGGCGGACGTTGCAGTGAGCCGAGATCATGCTACTGTACTCCAGCCTGGGCAACAGAGTGAGACTGTCCCACCCCACAACACCAACAACAAAAAAGAATATAAATTCATGGGTAAGGTGTGAAAATCACCTCCGAATTTCTGATTTTGTTGGCTTGTTCATAGACTTTTCCTTGTGTCTGTATGACTAGTTTCCACTGGGTGAGCAGCTGCAGCAGCAACTTCAGGGACGAATCAAGGAGCGTGTGATGCATATCATTTACTTCCCGGAGCAGGAAGTTGGTAAAGCCAAATAGGACATCTTCTCTCCAATCTGAGAAGTCAACAAGTAAACCCTGAAGAGAATTTTGTGCAATATGTCGCAATTCATCATCCATGTGAATAGAGAGCCTGTGAAATGAATAACAGACAATAAAATCATTTACTTTATTAACTGGTCTCCTAGAGCTAAGAAGGAACATCTATTAATATATATCTCTTCTACTTGAGTCTGAAAATGGGTCTCCCTTATTTTTTGCTTAGTAAATGACTTACATAAATACTTTTTAAAAACTTCTAATTTGGCCAGGCACAGTGGCTCACACCTGTAATCCCAGCACTTTGGGAGGCTGAGGTGGGACGATTGCCTCAGTTCAGGAGTTCGAGGCCAGGTTGACTAACATGGTGAAACCCCTCCTCTACTAAAAATACAAAAATTAGCTGGGCGTGGTGGCACATGCCTGTAGTCCCCGGTACTTGGGAGGCTAGGCAGGAGAATCGCTTGAACCCGGGAGGCAGAGGTTGCGGTGAGCCAAGATCGTGCCACTGCACTCCAGCCTGGGCAACAGAGTGAAACTCCATCTCAAACAAAACAAAACAAAACAAACTTCTAATTTTAGAATTACTGAAGCGTTGCAAAGATAATACAGAGTTTTCTGATATAGTGTTTTTCCGGCCTCCCCTAATATTAACATCTTATATAACCATGGTACATTTAGCAAAACTAAGAACTTAATATTGGGAAGAAGCTATTAACTTTACTCAGATTTCACCAGTTTTCCAATGATGTCCTTTTTCTGTTTCAGAATGCAATCCAAGACATCACACTGCATTTAGCTGTACTGTATATGAACACTTTTTAATACATCACTGGCTACAGAATAAATTAGTATCGAATCCTATTTTTAAGGATGAGGAACCTGAGTACTGGAGAAGCTAAAGGACTCATCCAGAAGCTCAGTATAAATGAGCAATCAGAGTAAGGCCAGTGGTCCTAAATCGGTTTTGCTCCTTGGGATATTTGGCAATGTCTGGAGATATTTCCGGCTGCACACCTTGGGGTGTGGTAGAGGCATCTCTCCAGTGGGTAGAAGCTAGGGATGTTGCTAAACACCCTACAATGCACAGGACAGTTCCCTGTGACAAAGAATTTTCTGGCCCAAAATGTCGACAGTGCCAAGGTTGAGAAATTTTGAGTGAGTTAGCAGAATTCTAGTGTATCTGTGGTTTAATCTAGAACACCACAATAATATTAAATCTTGACATTGGTAGGATGGATTATTGCTAACCTATTGCTTTACATATTCATTCATTTATTTAATAAGCAAAGGCTTTTAAGAGACACCTTCGTAAGATTCAGTCATTATATGCCCTGTGTACAGCACTTAGGATATTGAGTTTGGTGTGGCTGTGTCTATTGGGTGAGGTGCCTGCAAGAGTGAGGTGTGAGACAGTGCTGGAGAGGAAGCAGATGCAGCTCACTGAAGGGTCTTTGGGCCACCCAGGGAGACAACACAGCAGGGAAGGGGTTCAGAGTGTGTGCTCTGGAATCAGAATGCCTGGATCAGTGTCTTGCCTCTGTCACTTATTAGCTACGTGACTTCAGGCTAGTCACTTAACCTCTAAGCCTCAGATTGGTGAAATGGGGGTACTAACTGTAACTGCATTCCATAAACCTGTTGTGAGGGTCACTGAATTATCCATGTGCAATGTTTAGCACTGCTCAGATCACAGAGTAGGCACTCAGTAATGTTAGCTATTATTAGAAGAAAATGAATTGTATCCTGAAAGTTATAGGGAAATAAACATGATTAGATTCACTCTTGAGAAAAGAGAGTCACGCAGGAAAGGGAGAATGCCTTGGAGAAGAAACAAGGCACAGGCCACCTAAGAGGTCACTGCAGTCACTTAAGCAACAAGTGGTGAGGGCCTGACCAAAGCAGAGAAGTGTGGTAGGGTAAGGGCAGATGGAGGCCAAAGACACTGAAAAGATAGAGTTTCCAGGACTCAGTAGCCTGCAGGTGTTCAGTGTCAGAGAAGAACATGGCTGAGTCAATGGAGGCTCCATACCCAGGGCAAATAGAAGACAACGTTGCAGCCCAGAGTGGTTAATGAATTTGCTCAAAATTAACAAAGGGAAGAGCCAGGAATTCAATCTAGGACTTCTAATCTTTAATCCAAAATACTTCCCACAAAACAAGCCTGGCACAAGTCACCCTAGTTATCACTCTCAAATAGATAGCATTTCAAAAGCCTGATAAGATAAGCAAACTCTTGTCTTATTTTCTAAAGCTTAAAGTACACCAGTTGGTCCAGTCTGACAATATAAACTAGGTAAAAAGTTCTTTAGTTCACAGATTTACACTGAGTCAGGGAATATATTTTCTGTCTCAAAAGCATGCAAAGTTCTAAACAGACCCTGAGAAGGAAGAGCTAAGCTAATTTTTCAGGGACGTCTTATACAATTAAATTTACAGTTCTTAAGTGGTTGCTGAAAAAAGAATGAGAAGCCTTTAACCTGGGCTTCCAATCTAGAATTGTCTGAAACAGGAGTTTTCAAACTTTCTTTATATTGCATTCAGCAGCAGATCTATCTTTTTTTCCAATAGAAGTTTATGTAGAGCTCTGTGGTGGTGAATTTTATGTGTCAACTTGGCTGGACCTCGGTGCCCAGATATTTGGCTGACATTATTCTGGATGTTTTTGGATGAGATTAACATTTGAATCAGTGGACTCTGAGGAAAGCAATTTCCCCACCTCATGTGGGTGGGCCTCATTTGACCAGCTGCAGGCCTGACTAGAACAAAAGACTGGACTCCCCTGAGCAAGAGAGAATTCTACCGCCTTTAGACTTCATCTGCAACATTGGTTCTTCCTGCTTCTACAGCAGACTGCGTTTGGATTCAAACTGGAAACTTGGCTCTTCTGAATCTCCAGCCTGCCGGCCTTCAGACGAGAATGGCAGCACTGGCTCTCCTGCATCTCCAGCTTGCTGGCCCCCCATGAAGATTTTGGACCTGCCAGTCTCCATAACTACATGAGCCAATTCCTTACAATAAATCTCTTTCTCTCTATATACATCTTATTGTTTCTGTTTCTCTCTGGAGAATTCTAATACAAACTTCAATATATAGATACATAAAACCTGAGTCACTCTGGTTAAAGCTGGGGGTAAACGGCCGGAAGCCCACCCATTTGGGGAGAATACACTCCTTCACTGGCCAAGCAGCTGAGTCATCTCTGCAGTCCATGGTTTGAAAACACTAGTTTATGAAAACCACTTGAAGTCATTTCCCCATCTTACGTTTATTATTCTAATTTACTATATTTAGATCTGTCTATGGTCCTGAAGGTCTTAGAAAATAAGCTTCCACAGATAAGAAGCCACCATTTTTAGGACAGGTAATAGTTTAGTAACCAGGAACTGCAGACACTACATAAATGTTAACTGATAGTAATGACAGTGGTCACAATTTTGTGTCTCCCACAAAATTTATATGTTGAAGTCCTAACTCCCAGTACCTTAGAATGTGACCTTATTTGGAAATGAGGTCATTGCAGATGTAACTAGCTAAGTTAAGAAGAGGTTGTGGGCCCCTAATCCAATATGACTGGTGTCCTTATAAAAAGCGCACTTTTGTAGACAGACAAACACATGTGGATAATGCCATATGAAGATAAAGGCAGACATCAGGGTGATGCTTCTACAAGCCAAGGGATGCCAAAGAGTGCCAGCAAACTACCAGAAGCCAGGTGACAGGCTTGGAGCAGATTCCCTCTCATAGTCTTGAGCAGGACACAACCCTGCTGACACCCTGATCTTGGACCTCTAGCCTCCAGAACTGTGAGAGAATAAATTTTTGGTGTTTAGGCCACTCATTTTTTGACACTTTGTTATGGCAGCCCTAGCAAACCAATATAATCATGAAACCAGGCAAGAACCAAGGACGAAAGCCATGTCACAGTCTATTTTCATGAAGCCTTTAAGTAAAGGCTTTTAAGTAAAGGAAAACTTTCAGCTTTCCAAATGAGATCGATTCTACTCTTCATCTAACTTTGCTCTCATGCACAATCTGCAATCTAGAATCTGTTTTAACTTCAAACCCACAATGCAGGATCATTTTCAGGACTCTTGGAGCCCCAAGGCAGTGTAGTCCTTGCTATTCCTGGTGGTCATGTCTCTTAAAATGACAGTATTTACCTACTCTACCAGTGAAAGGCTCAAAAATATTCCTGGAGGATGAAGACCAGGGAGGGGAAAGGGCTTCTGGGATAGAAGGCTCAGCTGGTTATAAAAGTGGAATGTTTGTAGAAGAAAAAGGCCCAGACTGCCACAGAACTGAGACTGAGAGGAAATCACCTATCAAGACAAGTCTGTGGGTAGCAGGTGAGGGGTAAGGGGAAGAAGCTGTGAAAACGACAAGGCTCCCTCCCTGTGTCCTGTCCCTTGAAGCGTATAAGCAGAGCGCTGCCTGTCAGATACAGTTGCCATCTCTTCCACTCAGTTCTTCCTCATTTTTACTTTTATTAGATTTTGACCAGATAATCAAGATCTTGTGAAACACATGGGATTTTACATTATAAAGCAGGAAAAAAACAAAAACAAATACAAAAACAGCTATCTAAAAGGGAAAAGAAGGCTTGGAGTTAAATAAGAAAGATGTCCAGACATTCTGACTACCCAGGAAAGCAGCGTGGAGCTGGCTTACGGATTTACAAATCCTATTAGATCTCCTTCTCTAGCAAGGATGAGGGTGCGAGACAGCAGTTCCCCCAACTGGGCCATCTTGATAGAGAAACTAGACCAGGAAAGAAAGAACAGGTCTCAACTGCAAACTAAACAGGTGCAGTCATAATTTTAAAAACTGTCCTTTGAGAGAGTTTGGTGGCAGCAATTAAGAGAGAACAGAGAGACTTTAAGAGAAAGCAACTTGTGAAGATATCTGGCTAGCTTGGGGAACTAAGGCTAAATTTCTGAGAAGGTGATTTGGTTCTCAGAAGCCTACAATAAAAGAAACCAGTGTTGCCAATACCAATTGCAGCTGCCCCTCCCAGGCAGCTGGGATCAGGAGCACTAAGCAGGCCTGGTGTGATTCTCACTGCTCATGTCAGAAAGCGAATGCACAGCTGTATTCTGCACAGGCCACCTGTGCCACTGCCAGTGGTCCTGGGCCTTGTCTGCAGTGATGGAGAACAACTGAGTGGTGTGATCACAAGGGCACGTGCTGCTCAGACAAGGGTGCTACTGAACAAGTCAGGACATGTCATAAAATGGGGAAAAAATAGAACAAAGCTGCCTTCTTGGTTGATCACATCAGAAATATGACTTTTAACGGAAAACACTTGCATAAGCTGAGCTTCGGATTCTGATGGAATCACCTCAGTAGCTTTTAATAATGTTTTTTACAGAGATGCAAGAAAGAAAAGGGGTGATTTCAAATTCACAAACCATATCCAGAAGAAAAGACAAATTAGGAGAAACATCCTCCTTTGAACTAGGCAAGATAAGCAAAAGCTTATTAGGAGGAAGTGCCCCACAATGTCACCAAGGGCAGTGGAGGAAGAAACACTGAAAGTGAAGCCCAGCAGACAAGGATTTCCAAAAGAAGGAGCTTGAGAGAGGTGGACTATTCACCACCAGGGTAGTTCACCAGAAGGGGTGGAAATTTCTTCTTTGAGGCTATTAAAGAATGAACTCCCATCTATCTACAGTGGTTTGAACTACACCTCAACTAAAATACAGAAATATGACTAAGGGAATTATTGAGGCAATATATACAATTGAGACGAGTTCTCTTTCAGCTACTCCAAACAACTAACCACTTTCCACAACACAGGCATATGTGGAAAAGGGAAAGCAGAATAAATGTTTAATAATTTTTAGATACCCCAGAAGACTGTGGAATCTGTGTATGCATTATCTCAGAAGTTTCTACAAATAACAAGGAAATACCACACAAAACGTGTTTATTATTTTGCATAAAACCAATGACATTTGGAAAATTCTATAAATTTGGGAAATAGATTTACCCTTCTGAAATTCAATATCCTTATCTAAAAATAAGAATGAACATGTGCCCAGCTTATCTAACATAATGTATACGAAAGGCATTGTATAGCACAGTGTATGTTCTTTGAATGTGAAGATATCTGAAAATGATAAACTAACATTTGCTAAGACCTTTGAAAGAGGAGGGTGAATACTGAACAGCAAGTCCTTGGTGCATGCAAGGTACTGCAGGAAGTGACAAGGACAGGAGCCTGTGGACTGCTAGCGAAAGCTCCCTCTTGTGGTCAAATGACAGAGCAGGAAACATCTAGGAGAGGAGAGCGAGAGAAAAAGATGGCGGCTGCCAAGGCGAGACAGCTACCCTTTCTGTCTGGAGAATCCTCAGGGATCCCGACAGCTGCGCAGGTCAGGCTCTGCAGAGGATGGGAAGGAAGCACCCCCATGGGTCTTACCTAGATGTCAGGAGGGCCTGTGAAGCTTCCATGGAGCCACATGGAAAGGTTCTCACACTTGGCTATTATGAGCTGGCTGAGCAATACATGTAAAGTAAGAAATCTAGTAGCTTGAAGAAGGCAGTTTTCCAGCTTCGTTGTCATGTGCAACATACAAATGCATGTCTGAGGTGTGAGTGTCTGTGATATTCAGCCATTACTCAAAGGGCAGCAAGGGCCTGAGAGCAGTTGTGTGGGACATACAGTTGAAACTCCTTACAGGGTAACTGAGCTGGGAGGGACGGAAAACCTGCATGAACACTGCCCTTATTTTACCAATTATGAAAAAAATAAAACAAGTTTTTGAGTAAAAAAAGTACCACGGATGTGACTGTGAAGTGTCAGAAATAACAGGTCTTACCCCTCTCTGACTAGACCATGTATTATCTCAGGTCAACTGAATCTGAAGGCAACTGGACTGTGAGGGTATAAAGTGACTGAAGACTTCTTGTGTGGCACTCGAAACCCACATTTATTGCTATTGAATTACTTCACTTTTGTCCTCTGACCCTCTCGAGGAGATCTGAAGAGGCTCATTTTCTCACAGGTTAATAGGACTCTATGTGCAGGTCGCTAACTCTAGTTATCCTTCCCCCCGAGGAGAACAGCCTCTGGCTTCTTTTGAAGCTTATTAAAAAGGTCCCTTCATGGATTTCCCATATAAACCAGGCATTTTCTTGATTTCTCCCTAAGACTTAAACTCTCAGGAATATTTATTTGTTCTGTTCCCTCAGGAAAAAAAAAGAAAAACAAAACAAAACAAAACAAAAAACAGCACCCATTGCTTTGGGCTTGGTAAGAATGTAACTAATAATAAACAGGACGCACCATAAATAGCACTAGCATTCCAACCACATCTGACAGAATTCCCTCCCAACACGCCTGGCACCATGGTCTGGGGGTTTGGGCTTCACTGGATTGGGCTGTCAACGTGATTCCAGAGGTAGGAGCCTCCCACTCAGACTTATGGCAAAATAGCATTAGAGACTTTACCAGAAAGAGAACACTTCATGCTGTTCAAAACACTTGGTACTTCAAAGGCCTCAGTGTATATAATCACCAATTAGACTTCTATTGAATAAAGTGAACTATCCTTCTACTTCAATTTAACTGAAAACTTTTTCCCTGCAGACGCCTCCTCTCTCTAACCACAAGTCTTGTCATCTAGCCCTCTCAACAGTCCTAAGAGGTAGGCAGTCTCATTCCAATTTCACCAAAATTTTACCAAGGGAAAAGGACAGGCTTGAGGGTTAAATAATTATTTGCCCGGATCATGCAGGTAGTAAAATGGCAAAGGAATGTAGGGAAATGAAGTTCAGGCTTTTAGAGGATTGTTTTCTTCCAATTCTCTTGTCCTGCTTCCTCCATGTCTGTTGATGGTGGCCCTCTTTCTCCAGATGGTCATGCGGCCGTGGAGGGGGGCTTTTCGCTCAGCCACCTGTGCTCTGGGGAAATACACGTCTCCTGATCATGCCGCCTCCTCCAATGCTGTCCACAGCAAACGGACAGGCTCTCCTTTATGTTTTCGGTAGCTCTAGACCTTGTCTCACAGCTTTTCTCTATTCTCAGTCTCTGCCCTCATCCCGGGTGACTCAGTATTAGCATGGATGACCCTTCCAGTCTTAGTCTCTCTTTCCCTCAGCTTCCCCCAGCCCCTAAATCATCATGTTCATTATTCTTTGGAAACCCACTCTTTGTTCCTCCACAGGTCTTCCCCTTGCCCTGAACTGGAAAGCCCTTTTTGATCCAGGCTTATTTTTTCCTGTTTCCCTCTGCTTTCCTGCTTCCAGGGAATGTGCTCTTCGCTCATATTCTGGTTGCTAGGTCTCAAAAGGTACACCCTAAGCGTGGACTGGAAAGAAGAAGGATCCACGGCTGGAAGGCTGCTGATAACAGCGGAAAGAGGCTACAGTGGTGGGTGACATTGGTGGGAAAGGTGCTCTCAGAAGGTGAGAGAATGTGAGTAAACTAGGCTATGCATAATGCATCATTCATTCAGTCAGCATGAATATTTGTTATCCTTCTCCAGGCTTTTCTTTTATTCTACCATTATAACCAGATTATAGAGCCTAAATTGACATTTTTTGTCATCTTGTTCCCCAGCTTAAAACTTCATCAGTCCAAATGCCTCAACAAGTACTTAAGATTAGCTGAAAATCTACCTCTTCAGTCTTATTTCCGTTTCTTTTCATCATTGGGTTTGTAAACTATTTTCTCTTTTCTCCCCCCAAACCAATGATGACTTTTGTTCTTCCTCATTCCATGCATCCCACGTGTCTAATAATTTTGCTTTCCAAATTGCACTTAGGTTTTGTCACTTTCGATTTTTAAATTAAATACATGCATAACTGTCAACTGGAGCTCCAGATCAATGTGAGATAACTAAGCTTACTAAACTATAATAAGATAATTTCACTCAAAGAAAATAAATTTTAGGTTCTCACTGGATTGTGCATTGGGAGGGTGATAAATATGATTTTGGGCAGTTTTCTGAAGCACTATACTGAAACTAGTTTAGGATATCGACCACCTGCATTCTTGTCCCCCTGGGGGTCTGTGGGCCTCAGATTGGGTATCAGACTCTGAATGAACTCTTTTTTGGCCATGCCCATTTCATTTCCTGGTTCTACCTCTCTGCCTTTGCTCATGTCTCTGCCTTTACCTTTTTGAACTCTACCTTCCCTTCAAGGGAAGCTCAAGTTCCACCTTCTCTCAAGAGTTATTTGTTGCCTTCCCCAGTCCACAGTAATCTCTTACCCATGAATCGTGTATCATACATTTTTTGTGCCATTAGTTTGCACAGCACAGGTTTGGGTTGTTAACGACCTTACGTGCTTATGTATTTGCTTCTAAGTTGGATTTTAAACCCCTTGAACATGGGAAAAATAATTTTTAAAAATGTGTTTTTTCCTGCCCATACACAGTACCTCATTTGGTAAATATTTGTCCATTGTAAACTACCATTCTATTTATTTTTTCAGGAGTCATGACAAAGGATTGAAATTAATTTTGGTCAAACAATGTTCTCACCTACCTAGCCAGCAAGTCAATAAGTTCAAGTTTTGACATCCCATCAGGAAGCAGTCGAGGAATAGCAGCAACACAGGTCCTGAAAAGATCTATTTTTGGCTTTCTCTCACCCCTAGAATTAGAAGACAAAATTTTAAAATAGGTCAAAAAGTTGTGAAAATAAAAACAAAATGAATTAAGTACATGAACAAAGACTAGAATCCATGCCTTCTGAAGTCACAGCCTGGTGTTAGCTCCATGTTATTCTCAAATATTTATGCCCTTTGTAGCCTGACCAGTTCTAATAAAACTTTAAGTAATTTAAATGTAAGACAGAAGTATATGTCTGAAAAGAAAAATGCTGATATCAATAGTATTTTACCTTGAGTTTACCCTTTAGTTGGGTCTAGTCCAGTTGCATTTAAAACACCAGAATCACAGAAATGGCTAAGTACATCCACATGAAGAAATGTATTTCATTCATTCCTACATTCAGCATTTAAAAATGGAATATATATATATATATATGTGTGTGTGTGTGTGTGTGTGTGTGTATATATATATATATATATGGAATGGTGCCTTTTGTAACTGTGATATCTAGCAGCTTCTCTCCCTGATGAGTTATGCTTCTCCCCTAGAGCCTTTTGTCCTGTTTTTTAAAAATTAAGTGCTTCCAAAATAAATCTTTCAAAATAAGTAAAATTCTGAAATGTATATAGTTGTGCACCCATTTCTGACTTTTAAAGTGATACTGATGGGCCTGACCTCTATGGAGATTTCCTTCTCTATTTTTAATTAATTTCTTGAGAATATGAATGTTTAATGATAATTAATGCCTTCTGCATTCTGTTGGAAAATGTGAAGGAGAAATAGATATTTTGTGTTATTTCAATTTTTAGTTGTTTTAATAGATAACTGTTTGATTTTTTTTTTTTTTTTTTGAGACGGAATCTCGCTCTGTCTCCCTGGCTGGAGTGCAGTGGTGCAATCTCAGCTCACTGCAACCTCCGCCTCCTGGGTTCACGCCATTCTCCTGCCTCAGCCTCCTGAGTAGCTGGGACTACAGGCGCCTGCCACCACGCCCGGCTAATTTTTTTTTTTTGTATTTTTAGTAGAGACGGGGTTTCACTGTGTTAGCCAGGATGGTCTCGATCTCCTGACCTCGTGATCCGCCCGTCTCAGCCTCCCAAAGTACTGAGATTACAGGCGTGAGCCACCATGCCCGGCTAACTGTTTGATTTTTAACCACTTATTTTATCAATAACCTTTACGGAATAATTCAACTACCCACCAAAATCTTTCAAATGACCCAAGTGACAACATGTAACAGCATATCTAAAGTCTGATGACTTAGTCTTCTGAGCATAAATATAGAATCAGTACCAAATTAATGTGATCCTAGGATACAAGCACAATAATGAAAATGCAAAGTAGCATAAAAGTAATTCCTTTTTGGAACAGTAACTGTAGTCAGAATAGAAATGCAACTAGCAGAATCAATTCTCTCTGTAATCTAAAGATCATAATCACACAGCAATTTTGCTCTGTAACACTACCTTTTAATGTGCTTTTACAAGTTTGTTAAGAATGAGTACAAAATTGTTTATATGAAAAATAAAACACAATATGTTGTCTTCCAAAATAATCTGCTTTTGTGGGCAGTCATAAGGTTATTTTCTTAATAACCTTATGACTTTTGTCATCCATACAGCATTTGCATGAGCTGTTGAGGACCCTGGAGAAGAGGAAGCAGTTGCACAGGGCTTTCCTATCAGCCAAGGAAAGAAATGTTTTCAGATGATATCCTCAATAGCTGTACAGTGTTAGAGCCTAGAGATCTCTTCTAATTGTTCATTTGTAACACAGTGAGTAGTTTAAACAGTTCTACTAGTTTGCTCACCAGATGTCTTTAACAGCTGGGATTATTTTTATGTCTGTCGGAAAATGGATGACCTTGCCTGGCCTGAAGTGTAAGGGCGAACTCTGCCAGACTTCCAAGATGATAAAACAAGCCTAGATTAGAAACTAATTGCTGCATGATCTCCTCTTACTACTGCAGTCTTTGCTGTCTGGCCTTTTATGGGAAGCTTATAAATCCCCAAAATAACATAATTAAGAAAATTTATTAACAGATATTAAAATTATTATTTCTTTACTTGTTATTTTCTTTCTTTCTTTTTTCATACTAGCATGAAGCACAAAAGGGATAAGAAATAAAGACTGAGCAACACAGAATGTTCAGTGTTCAAGTTCTTACCCTACGTAGGGCCTGGGAAAGTGGTGGACCAGCTTCAAATATCAACTCCAGCGACTGTTCCATTAGTGTTGTGTGGGCCTCCACCTTCTTCTCCTAAATGCTTATGTGATTCCCTAACATTTCTCTTCTTCCTTTTTTTTTTTTTTTTTGTTTAGAAATGAAGCAATGCGTTATTTTCCACTCAGGAATCTGCCTTGAATTCTAGCACGAAAAATATTTCTAGCCCTATCTGGGGGTCTTAAGATGTTTGAATAGGAAAAAGTAAAGAAAAATCTTAGAAAAAGTTTGAAACGGCCGGGCGCAGTGGCTTAAGCCTGTAATCCCAGCACTTTGGGAGGCCGAGACAGGCGGATCACGAGGTAAGGAGATCGAGACCATCCTGGCGAACACGGTGAAACCCCGTCTCTACTAAAAAAATACAAAAAAACTAGCCAGGCGAGGTGACGGGCACCTGTAGTTCCAGCTACTCGGGAGACTGAGGCAGCAGAATGGTGTGAACCCGGGAGGCGGAGCTTGCAGTGACCTGAGATCTGGCCACTGCACTCCAGCCCGGGCGACAGAGCGAGACTCCGTCTCAAAAAAAAAAAAAGAAAAAGTTTGAAACATTGATTAAAACATAAATAAAATGTTTACATTTAAACATGTACCTTTTTATGATTTTATTGTTTTTGTCCTGAACCTGTCTCATGATGCCTATTATGGTTTTCCTTTAAAGCTCTTTTTTTTTTTTTTTTTTTTGAGGAAACAACTCTATGCATTTCTTTTTGTTTGTTTATTTTTGAAACAGTTTCATTGTCACCCAGGCTGGAATGCAGTGGCCCAATCTTGGCTCACTGCAATCTCCGCCTCCCGGGTTCAAGCAATTCTCCTGCCTCAGCCTCCTGAGTACCTGGGATTACAGGTGTGCGCCACTACGCCCGGCTAATTTTTGTATTATTAGTAAAGATGGGGTTTCGCCATGTTGGCCAGGCTGGTCTTGAACTCTTGACCTCAAGTGGTCTGCCTGCCTTGGCCTCCCAAAGTGCTGGGATTACAGGTGTGAGCCACCGTGCTTGGCCTAATGCATTTCTTCTATCTTCTACATTATAAATTGAAAATGGCTATAATATATGCAAGAAGTATGGAAAAATGAGGTCGAAAGTTTATTGATAATCTGGCAATTTGTGAGGTAAGAACTAGAACTGTGGATAATATTTTTAATGTTACTAATCTTGGTCAATATAAATTCCGCTATTATTTTGGTTGAAACGCCTAAAGCAACATCATCTCATGCTATTTAAATCGAGTAATTGGCGAGCTGCAGGATAATATGCATTGTATAATCCCACTTTTATGGAAAAAAAAGAGGTATGTATACACATACATTTATATTGACACAATGAAAGGAATGGAAGGAATCACACTGAGCCGAGAAATGGCGGCAGATTTCACGTGGGGCTCTAAGGAGGCTTTTATTTTAACTTTAGATTCTACTAAATACATATTTAAAATAATTCTGCATTTTTGCCTTTGCTTTAATCATGAATACATGTTACTATCACAATAAAAATGCACACCACAATATGAACCTCTCTATATAGGTAACAATCTTCAGATTAGTTCTTATATTTGCAGTTGAATATGATGGATGACAGAATAAATTTACCTAATTATATTTTTGGAAATGATGCCACAGCTATCAAATGTAATTTAATTCATAGCCCAGCAACAAAGTCCAAACTTTGTTAAAATATAGAATTATAACCTAATCCTAGTTCCTGCCATAGTTAAACAAAAACAGCAAATGCAAATTCTAATTGTAAATCTAGATCTGCAGATTTTGGATATGAATACTTGATTTGAATACATTCGAAGCTATGAATGCTTTCTGAAAATGCTTTCTGTGATGCAGTCTGTGATACAGTTGCACAGAAACTATGAAGTAGGAACTGTCATGAGATGTATAGAGATGGAATGTCTGTAAATTTGGGATGTCACTATGTCACATGAGTTGTGATGGTGCCTGGGAACAAAATGCCATTTCTGAAAAACATGGACCAGTGAGTCATGGGCCTCATTTTCTAACTTACTGACCTAGCGATATTTGAGATATAAATAAAATAGATCAATCACAGATAGGACCTTATTTTTATAGTTAATCAGATACTGTGAAAGTTTTTTTTTAAACTATCTTTACTACTTTTTAGAACTCTAAGAAGATGAAAACAAAATACAGAATAAATGAGAATACTCTCGACTTGTGTCTTCTGGTTAATCTTTCATTGATAACTTAGTCTTTACTGTACTCACGTGATCATGTCTTCTGGTTCTTTGTTTAACATCTGTACGTTAGTGAGCATCATACACCTTCCTACTTCTTTATCAAGGTGCCTTAAAATGTTGTCTACAGCTTTTCGTACTTGAGAGTAATATAAGGACATTCCTGAAAAACATGCATTATAGGTATACCTTCAACTGAATCTGTCAAAGGATATCCTGATTTATTCATCCTCTATAACATTTTTTACTGAAGACCGTAGGAGTCAATGACTTCCTTGAGCAAAAGGGCTGTCTGATTCAATCTCATCTACACAGCTTTTAGCATAGTGCCTTGCACTTAGTAGGTGTTCACCAGATAATCATTTAAATTCAATTTATAGGAATTCTAATACTCAATTGGAAGTATTTTCCAGAAGAGTTAAAATAATAAGAAAATACAAAATTCAAATTAAAGCAATTTGAATTTTAAAGTTTATAGTTAGCATAAGAAAATTCACCATCATTAGTGATTATGTGAATAAAGAATAATTCTCATTTGGGGTTAGGACTTTAATAACTCCATATGACCCTCTGAAATATATATGTTAATTTTTTAGTAAAATAAAATAACTTCACATTATAAATTCAAAAATGAAGAAAAACATATTTTAGCTATATTATTTTTATTGTTCTCATTAACTACACTGTTGATGTCCCACACTGGAAGATGAATGTGTATACGAATTATACAAATGAAAAGTAAATACCTTTGTATTTGAAATTTGTACCTTAGTGAAATAATTATTCATGATTATTTCTCATGCATTACAGCCTTTTTTTTTTTTTTTTTTTTGAGATGGAGTTTCACTCTTGTTGTCCAGGCTGGAGTGGAATGGTGTGATCTTGGCTCATCGCAACCTCCGCCTCCCGGGTTCAAGCAATTCTCCTGCCTCAGCCTCCCAAGTTGCTGGGATTACAGGCATGCACCACCATGCCCCGCTAATTTTGTATTTTTAGTAGAGACAGGGTTTCTCCATGTTGGTCAGGTTGGTTTCAAACTCCCAACCTCAGGTGGAGTTTCAGCCTCCCAAAGTGCTGGGATTACAGGCTTGAGCCACTGTGCCCAGCCTATTACACCTTTTAAAAGTCATTTAAACATTGCATAACCAAAGAGAAATATTTCAAAGCAAAAAGTTTCCTTGTGTTTCCCTCAGGTCTGTAGAATCCAGTAACTATCTTAATAAAGTTTGTAGTAGGTGTCTACATTTAGGTACTTGGTAACAAATGAACAAATGCAAAAAAATCACCTCTTTAGATAAGATAGTTAAATCAGAAAATCATCTCATGTAGTCTAAATCCACAATATAACTTGATGTGTGTTGTGAGATTTGGCATGTTTAAAACACATGTTAAACTAATTTAACTAAAGAAAAAAAGAAGGAGATGAATGAATGAATTGATAAACAGGATTATCTAGTAAAACACAGATGTCTTGGAAGCTTACTGAAAAATGTAGTAATCAATATTAGAGGCTTAAAAAGACCATAGATAAAAGTCTAACATTTAAATGGCAAAATATTTACCAGGAAGTTCTGAAAAGTTTAAAGAGCAGTAAAACAAAACACAGCATGAATCAATCAAAACAATTAATGTTGGAATGTCTTATCACCTACTTCTATAAAGATTTTTCAAAAGTGCATCTCACTAAAGTTAAATATCTACTGGTCATTTTAAGGGCTTAATAAGGCTTAGTTCTAATGCACTCTGAAACTCACCTATCATTTTGGCTTCCTCTTCAGTTAGCGTTTTACTCAAATATGTTTTCTTTACTCTCAATGTGTTTCCTGAAGGAAGAACGGCTCCTGTAACTGGCATGGGAGGTTCCCCGTCTTTCTGCTGCAAGCTATCAGCTATGACCAAGAATGCCCGTAAACCAATGTTCATTCTCTGTAAGAGACATTAATTTCATGACAAAAGGAAAGGCCCAATTATTGTAGTGGAATACATCCATAAGTCTTTCAGAGAGTTAAGATTGAATTGCATGTAGATTAGTATAAGAAAATAATTTAAAAGGCACGAGAGTGTGGGGCAATCTTATGAAAATAAAATTAAGTTTCTGTCACTGTTTTTTGTTGCTGCATCATAAGAAAACAACACGGGGGATTTCACCAAATGTGGAGGGCATGTTTGAGATGGTCATGTACTATATTCAGTTGAGGGGAATGCTGGGTGTATCTCTAAAAGATATGCCTCATCCTCTGGAGCAGGTGTAACTAAGGAAAACTGAGGTAAATAAAGGCTTACATGTCTCCTGGAAGAAGGGAGGCACCACATGTGTTAGCCCACAAAGACTGAACGGAAACACCCAGAGTTCCAAATGGGAACCATAAAATGAACATTGCCTGCTCTCAACTGCAGGTCCTGACTTCTGATTTACAAAAGCCAGCAAGTTTGAGAATAAATTTTAAAAATTCAATGCCACAGAACCTGTTACTGATGAAAACACACAGGAGTGTAAGAAGAAATGTGATTGTGGGCCAGACAGATCTTCCTTAGGCACAACTGTGGACCTGAAAGACAGCTCAGTAAGACAGGTGCTCTCCCCTAGTGCTCATCTTCAAAGGTCAGAAGGTACGTAAACATCTATACTCCATTAAACAGCCATGTGTGAAACCTTTACACCAATATTTTTAAACCTCATGAAGTAGTAAGTTCCCCAAGTATACTACTACCTACGGAAGAAAACAATGACGATTACTAGGACTGATGAAAAGAATTAGTTACAATTTATTGAGTCCCTAAAATATATCCAGAACTGCTCATTAACTTTCATCCTTAACACAGCCATATAAGGAAGGTATTCCTATTTCTCAGGGTAAGGTATTCTCATTTTTTCACGCGAGGAAACTAAAGTATAGTGGGAAGCTTTGCATCTAAATCTGGTTTGCCTGAATCACCTATTTAGTAGAACACGATTACATTTTATAACATAAAGTAACATAGACTTCTATTCACTTTAAAATAATGTATTCAAGCTTTAAGGAGCTGTCATAATTCAACCAGGACTTGGTAAACATTTCTCTGGCCCATTTATAAGCAATTCAATGCGTACTTTATGATTTTTTGGCCTTAAAATGATATGCTTTCTCCATTTTCTAGAATGAAAGCGTATTACTTTAAAAAATAATCTGTGTATCAAAGCCCATTAGTTCCCTCTTTTGACAGTTCTTTTATGAGATGTTTCTAGGCTTGTGTGTGTCTCTCAAGACACAGTAATGTTGTGGATAAGAAAATAAAATGGTCAATTCAGCAGATGCAGTACTAATATAATAACTGTGGGATGACACATGTGGTCAAGCCTCAATTATCTGCCAGTGGATTATCCAATTTAGCAATCATCCTTGTCAGTTCTCTCAGTTTTCCTTTTCCCTGGACAACACTAAGGGCAGAAATAAGATGGGATAGTTTGGGACACACATTTTGAAGTTAACTTCAAAAATAATTTCTTTTTTTTTAAATTTCATATAGTTCTGCATCACACCTCTCCCTTTTATTTGACTGGCCTTGGAAAATTACTTAATTTTTCCAAGTCCAGGTATCAGCTTCCTTTCTGTAAAATGAGGATAGTAATACCTATCAATCATATAGGGCTATTGTGAGAATTAAAGAAAAGGTGTGAAAAGCTGCCAATGGCAAATATCTATTGTAAGCCAGAATCCCCACTATTTTTTTTAAAATCAAGTTTATTGAGATATAAATTACATGTACTAAAAGTCGCTCCTTTTAGTTGTACAGTTCCTTGAGTTTAGAGAAACATACATAGTCAGGTAACCACCAACAGAATCAAGATCCAAAATATTTCCACCATGCCCAGAAAGTCCCTTGTGCCTTTTTGCAGTTAGTCTTAGCTTCTAACCCAAGCACATGACAAACTTTGTCTAATTTCCACCGATAGTTTTACCTTTTTCATTGACCTTGATGTAAATGGAATCAAACAGTACATAGCCTTTACATCTTGCTTTTTTCACTGAGCACGGTGCTTTTGAGATGTTATTCCAAGTATCAGCAGTTTGTTCATTTTTATTGCTAAACAGTATCCACTGTATTGATGATTCACAATTTGTTCAGCCATTCACTGGAGTTTGGACATGAGTCACTTTTTTATTTTCAGTGGTTATGAATGAGGCTGCTATAAATATTTGCACAAACCTTTGTGAACATGTGTTTGGTTTTCTCTACGAAAAATACCTTGGGATGGAATTGCTGAGTCATATGGTTAAGTATACATTTAATCTTGAAATTGTCATACTTTTCTAAAGTGGTTGTACCTTTTTGTAATCTCACTAGAATAGTATGAGGTTCTAGTTGCTCTTTTTCTTCCCCAGTACGTCTCATTTTGGTTTTAAATTGAATTTCCTTAATGACTAATGATGTTGAATGTCTTTTCATGAGATTATTAGCCATTTATATCTCTTCTTTGGTGAAGATGCTGTTCCTTTTGCCCATTTAAAAAACTGAGTTATTTTATTATTATTGAAATGTGGGAATTCTCTACATAATCAGACGGAAGTCATTTGTCAGATGAGTTTCGTAAATATTTTCTCACAGTTTGTGGCTCTCCACTTTGTTAACTGTTTTTTGAAGTACAGACATTTTTAATTTTGATGTTCAATTTATCAACTTTTTTCTTGTATAGTTTATGATTTTTATGTCCTAGAAATGTTTGCCCACCTGAAGGTCATGAAAATTTTCTTCTGGGAGATGTATAGTATCAGGTTTTACATTTAGGTTTATTATCCATTTTGAGTTAATTTTTTTTTTTTTTTTTTTTTTAAGATTATAAAACAAAAATAAGAAACTTAATTTTATTCAAAAGAAAAACTATTTACATTTCATTAGAAATTGATACTCATTAACCTTTTATATATTAAGTTTATGATCCATTACAAGTATAGATTAGGATTTTTTTTTTTCTGGTCTCCCTTTACAAACTATTCATTATTACAAATTTTTTTTTTTTTTTTTTTTTTTTTTTTTTTTTTTTAAATTTATTTATTATTATTATACTGTAAGTTGTAGGGTACATGTGCATAACGTGCAGGTTTGTTACATATGTATACTTGTGCCTTGTTGGTGTGCTGCACCCATCAACTCGTCATTTACATCAGGTATAACTCCCAATGCAATCCCTCCCCCCGCCCCCCTCCCCATGATAGGCCCCGGTGTGTGATGTTCCCCTTCCCGAGTCCAAGTGATCTCATTGTTCAGTTCCCACCTATGAGTGAGAACATGCGGTGTTTGGTTTTCTGTTCTTGTGATAGTTTGCTAAGAATGATGGATTCCAGCTGCATCCATGTCCCTACAAAGGACACAAACTCATCCTTTTTTATGGCTGCATAGTATTCCATGGTGTATATATGCCACATTTTCTTAATCCAATCTGTCACTGATGGACATTTGGGTTGATTCCAAGTCTTTGCTATTGTGAATAGTGCTGCAATAAACATACGTGTGCATGTGTCTTTATAGCAGCATAATTTATAATCCTTTGGGTATATACCCAGTAATGGGATGGCTGGGTCATATGGTACATCTAGTTCTAGATCCTTGAGGAATCGCCATACTGTTTTCCATAATGGTTGAACTAGTTTACAATCCCACCAACAGTGTAAAAGTGTTCCTAATTCTCCACATCCTCTCCAGCACCTGTTGTTTCCTGACTTTTGAATGATCGCCATTCTAACTGGTGTGAGATGGTATCTCATTGTGGTTTTGATTTGCATTTCTCTGATGGCCAGTGATGATGAGCATTTTTTCATGTGTTTGTTGGCTGTATGAATGTCTTCTTTTGAGAAATGTCTATTCATATCCTTTGCCCACTTTTTGATGGGGTTGTTTGTTTTTTTCTTGTAAATTTGTTGGAGTTCTTTGTAGGTTCTGGATATTAGCCCTTTGTCAGATGAGTAGATTGCAAAAATTTTCTCCCATTCTGTAGGTTGCCTGTTCACTCTGATGGTAGTTTCTTTTGCTGTGCAGAAGCTCTTTAGTTTAATGAGATCCCATTTGTCAATTTTGGCTTTTGCTGCCGTTGCTTTTGGTGTTTTAGACATGAAGTCTTTGCCCATGCCTATGTCCTGAATGGTACTACCTAGATTTTCCTCTAGGATTTTTATGGTATTAGGTCTAACATTTAAGTCTCTAATCCATCTTGAATTAATTTTCGTATAAGGAGTAAGGAAAGGATCCAGTTTCAGCTTTCTACTTATGGCTAGCCAATTTTCCCAGCACCATTTATTAAATAGGGAATCCTTTCCCCATTTCTTGTTTCTCTCAGGTTTGTCAAAGATCAGATGGCTGTAGATGTGTGGTATTATTTCTGAGGACTCTGTTCTGTTCCATTGGTCTATATCTCTGTTTTGGTACCAGTACCATGCTGTTTTGGTTACTGTAGCCTTGTAGTATAGTTTGAAGTCAGGTAGCGTGATGCCTCCAGCTTTGTTCTTTTGACTTAGGATTGTCTTGGAGATGCGGGCTCTTTTTTGGTTCCATATGAACTTTAAAGCAGTTTTTTCCAATTCTGTGAAGAAACTCATTGGTAGCTTGATGGGGATGGCATTGAATCTATAAATTACCTTGGGCAGTATGGCCATTTTCACGATATTGATTCTTCCTATCCATGAGCATGGTATGTTCTTCCATTTGTTTGTGTCCTCTTTTATTTCACTGAGCAGTGGTTTGTAGTTCTCCTTGAAGAGGTCCTTTACATCCCTTGTAAGTTGGATTCCTAGGTATTTGATTCTCTTTGAAGCAATTGTGAATGGAAGTTCATTCATGATTTGGCTCTCTGTTTGTCTGTTACTAGTGTATAAGAATGCTTGTGATTTTTGCACATTAATTTTGTATCCTGAGACTTTGCTGAAGTTGCTTATCAGCTTAAGGAGATTTTGGGCTGAGACAATGGGGTTTTCTAAATATACAATCATGTCATCTGCAAAGAGGGACAATTTGACTTCTTCTTTTCCTAACTGAATACCCTTGATTTCTTTCTCTTGCCTGATTGCCCTAGCCAGAACTTCCAACACTATGTTGAATAGGAGTGGTGAGAGAGGGCATCCCTGTCTTGTGCCAGTTTTCAAAGGGAATTTTTCCAGTTTTTGCCCATTCAGTATGATATTGGCTGTGGGTTTGTCATAAATAGCTCTTATGATTTTGAGGTACGTTCCATCAATACCGAATTTATTGAGCGTTTTTAGCATGAAGGGCTGTTGAATTTTGTCAAAAGCCTTTTCTGCATCTATTGAAATAATCATGTGGTTCTTGTCTTTGGTTCTGTTTATATGCTGGATTATGTTTATTGATTTGCGAATGTTGAACCAGCCTTGCATCCCAGGGATGAAGCCCACTTGATCATGGTGGATAAGCTTTTTGATGTGTTGCTGAATCCGGTTTGCCAGTATTTTATTGAGGATTTTTGCATCGATGTTCATCAGGGATATTGGTCTAAAATTCTCTTTTTTTGTTGTATCTCTGCCAGGCTTTGGTATCAGGATGATGTTGGCCTCATAAAATGAGTTAGGGAGGATTCCCTCTTTTTCTATTGATTGGAATAGTTTCAGAAGGAATGGTACCAACTCCTCCTTGTACCTCTGGTAGAATTCAGCTGTGAATCCATCTGGTCCTGGACTTTTTTTGGTTGGTAGGCTATTAATTATTGCCTCAATTTCAGAGCCTGCTATTGGTCTATTCAGGGATTCAACTTCTTCCTGGTTTAGTCTTGGAAGAGTGTAAGTGTCCAGGAAATTATCCATTTCTTCTAGATTTTCCAGTTTATTTGCGTAGAGGTGTTTATAGTATTCTCTGATGGTAGTTTGTATTTCTGTGGGGTCGGTGGTGATATCCCCTTTTTCATTTTTAATTGCGTCGATTTGATTCTTCTCTCTTTTCTTCTTTATTAGTCTTGCTAGTGGTCTGTCAATTTTGTTGATCTTTTCAAAAAACCAACTCCTGGATTCATTGATTTTTTTGGAGGGTTTTTTGTGTCTCTATCTCCTTCAGTTCTGCTCTGATCTTAGTTATTTCTAGCCTTCTGCTAGCTTTCGAATGTGTTTGCTCTTGCTTCTCTAGTTCTTTTAATTGCGATGTTAGAGTGTCAATTTTAGATCTTTCCTGCTTTCTCTTGTGGGCATTTAGTGCTATAAATTTCCCTCTACACACTGCTTTAAATGTGTCCCAGAGATTCTGGTATGTTGTATCTTTGTTCTCATTGGTTTCAAAGAACATCTTTATTTCTGCCTTCATTTCGTTATGTACCCAGTAGTCATTCAGGAGCAGGTTGTTCAGTTTCCATGTAGTTGAGCGGTTTTGATTGAGTTTCTTAGTCCTGAGTTCTAGTTTGATTGCACTGTGGTCTGAGAGACAGTTTGTTATAATTTCTGTTCTTGTACATTTGCTGAGGAGTGCTTTACTTCCAATTACGTGGTCAATTTTGGAATAAGTACGATGTGGTGCTGAGAAGAATGTATATTCTGTAGATTTGGGGTGGAGAGTTCTATAGATGTCTATTAGGTCTGCTTGCTGCAGAGATGAGTTCAATTCCTGGATATCCTTGTTAACTTTCTGTCTCGTTGATCTGTCTAATGTTGACAATGGAGTGTTGAAGTCTCCCATTATTATTGTATGGGAGTCTAAGTCTCTTTGTAAGTCTCTAAGGACTTGCTTTATGAATCTGGGTGCTCCTGTATTGGGTGCATATATATTTAGGATAGTTAGCTCTTCCTGTTGAATTGATCCCTTTACCATTATGTAATGGCCTTCTTTGTCTCTTTTGATCTTTGATGGTTTAAAGTCTGTTTTATCAGAGACTAGTATTGCAACCCCCGCTTTTTTTTGTTCTCCATTTGCTTGGTAAATCTTCCTCCATCCCTTTATTTTGAGCCTATGTATGTCTCTGCGTGTGAGATGGGTCTCCTGAATACAGCAGACTGATGGGTCTTGACTCTTTATCCAGTTTGCCAGTCTGTGTCTCTTAATTGGAGCATTTAGTCCATTTACATTTAAGGTTAAGATTGTTATGTGTGAACTTGATCCTGCCATTATGATATTAACTGGTTATTTTGCTCATTAGTTGATGCAGTTTCTTCCTAGCCTCGATGGTCTTTACATTTTGGCATGTTTTTGAGATGGCTGGTACCGGTTGTTCCTTTCCATGTTGAGTGCTTCCTTCAGGGTCTCTTGTAAGGCAGGCCTAGTGGTGACAAAATCTCTAAGCATTTGCTTATCTGTAAAGGATTTTATTTCTCCTTCACTTATGAAACTTAGTTTGGCTGGATATGAAATTCTGGGTTTAAAATTCTTTTCTTTAAGAATGTTGAATATTGGCCCCCACTCTCTTCTGGCTTGGAGAGTTTCTGCCGAGAGATCTGCTGTGAGTCTGATGGGCTTCCCTTTGTGGGTAACCCGACCTTTCTCTCTGGCTGCCCTTAAGATTTTTTCCTTCATTTCAACTTTGGTGAATCTGGCAATTATGTGCCTTGGAGTTGCTCTTCTCGAGGAGTATCTTTGTGGCGTTCTCTGTATTTCCTGGATTTGAATGTTGGCCTGCCCTACTAGGTTGGGGAAGTTCTCCTGGATGATATCCTGAAGAGTGTTTTCCAACTTGGTTCCATTTTCCCCCTCACTTTCAGGCACCCCAATCAGACGTAGATTTGGTCTTTTTACATAATCCCATACTTCTTGCAGGCTTTGTTCATTTCTTTTTCTTCTTTTTTCTTTTGGTTTCTCTTCTCGCTTCATTTCATTCATTTGATCCTCAATTGCTGATACTCTTTCTTCCAGTTGATCGAGTCGGTTACTGAAGCTTGTGCATTTGTCACGTATTTCTCGTGTCATGGTTTTCATCTCTTTCATTTCGTTTATGACCTTCTCTGCATTAATTAGTCTAGCCGTCAATTCTTCCACTTTTTTTTCAAGATTTTTAGTTTCTTTGCGCTGGGTACGTAATTCCTCCTTTAGCTCTGAGAAATTTGATGGACTGAAGCCTTCTTCTCTCATCTCGTCAAAGTCATTCTCCGTCCAGCTTTGATCCGTTGCTGGCGATGAGCTGCGCTCCTTTGCCGGGGGAGATGCGCTCTTGTTTTTTGAATTTCCAGCTTTTCTGCCCTGCTTTTTCCCCATCTTTGTGGTTTTATCTGCCTCTGGTCTTTGATGATGGTGATGTACTGATGGGGTTTTGGTGTAGGTGTCCTTCCTGTTTGATAGTTTTCCTTCTAACAGTCAGGACCCTCAGCTGTAGGTCTGTTGGAGATTGCTTGAGGTCCACTCCAGACCCTGTTTGCCTGGGTAACAGCAGCAGAGGCTGCAGAAGATAGAATATTTCTGAACAGCAAGTGTACCTGTCTGATTCTTGCTTTGGAAGCTTCCTCTCAGGGGTGTACTCCACCCTGTGAGGTGTGGGGTGTCAGACTGCCCCTAGTGGGGGATGTCTCCCAGTTAGGCTACTCAGGGGTCAGGGACCCGCTTGAGCAGGGAGTCTGTCCCTTCTCAGATCTCAACCTCCGTGTTGGGAGATCCACTGCTCTCTTCAAAGCTGTCAGACAGAGTCGTTTGCGTCTGCAGAGGTGTCTGCTGCTTTGTTATTGTTTTCTGTGCCCTGCCCCCAGAGGTGGAGTCTACAGAGACAGGCAGGTTTCCTTGAGCTGCTGTGAGCTCCACCCAGTTCGAGCTTCCCAGCAGCTTTGTTTACCTACTTAAGCCTCAGCAATGGCGGGCGCCCCTCCCCCAGCCTCGCTGCTGCCTTGCCGGTAGATCACAGACTGCTGTAATAGCAATGAGGGAGGCTCCGTGGGTGTGGGACCCTCCCGGCCAGGTGTGGGATATGATCTCCTGGTGTGCCTGTTTGCTCAAAGCGCAGTATTGGGGTGGGAGTTACCCGATTCTCCAGGTGTTGTGTGTCTCAGTTCCCCTGGCTAGGAAAAGGGATTCCCTTCCCCCTTGCGCTTCTCAGGTGAGGCAATGCCTCGCCCTGCTTCAGCTCTCGCTGGTCGGGCTGCAGCAGCTGACCAGTACCGATCGTCCGGCACTCCCCAGTGAGATGAACCCAGTACCTCAGTTGAAAATGCCGAAATCACCGGTCTTCTGTGTCGCTGGCGCTGGGAGTTGAAGACTGGAGCTGCTCCTATTCGGCCATCTTGCTCCGCCCCCCGAGTTAATTTTTGTTTACAGTGCAAATTATAGGCTGAGGTTCAATATTTTGCAGGTGGATATCCAATTGTTTACCATCATTTATTTGAAAGATTATCTTCTATCCACTGAATTAACTTAGAATCATTGTTGAAAATCAATTGACCCTATATGTGTTGGTCTATTTCTAGATTCTCTATTCTGTTCAACTGGTTTTTATATTCATCCTTCTGCCAATACTACACTGCCTTGATCACTATACAACTTTACAGTAAGTCCTGAAATCAGGCCATGCTAGTCTTCTAATTTTACTCTTCTTTTACTAAATTATGTTGGTTATTCTAGTTCCTTTGATTTTCCATATAAATTTTAGTATCAGCTTATTGATTTCTACAGAAAAGGTATAGAGATTTTAACTGGGTTTATTATTATTGAGATTTCAGTTTAATCTACATAGATCAATTTGGGGACAACTGACCTCTTGTTGTTAACACTGAGTAATTCAATCTACAGTTATTTCTCTTCATTGTTTGGGTCTTCTTTGATTTCTCTCAGTATTTTGTAATTTTCAGTATTAAAATATTGCACATATTTTGTCAGCTTTAGTGCTAAGTATTTTGTTTTTCATTGTTACTGTAAATTGTTCAATTTCTAATTCTTCACTACTAGAATATATTGATTTTATTTCTCTTGTATCCTACAAACTTCCTAAAATCATTTATTAGTCCTAGTAGGTTTTCCTTAGGTTCTTTGTACATAAATAATCATGTTCTCTGTGATAAAGACAATTTTATTTTTTCCTTTCCAATCTATATGCTTTTATTTCTTCTTCTTGACGCTAGCGCTGCATAAGACCTCTGGCTTCACGCTATTGTAGGTCAAGGAAAAACACAGAAATTGATGACCAAGAAACTCTTCTCACAGACCAGCAAGTCTTCATGACGATGAGGATGGATACAGAAGGTCATGTAAGTGTGCACCAAAACAAGGCAATTACCTAGAAATTACTGAAGAGCTGAGGGGTGGCACAGCATAAACTTTACAGTAAGATAATCCTTTAGATCTCCAGGCCTTGTTCCACAAGCTACTTCAAAAATATTATTTAAGACCCAATCTGAACTGGTTTCCTGAGAACCAATGCCCTACAGCGTGTTTCATTGAGTGTATGACATCTGCTTTGCAGACTATGCTGTCCTCCTGTCTGCTTTTGAGTAGGGTTATGGGTATGCCTTTGGGCTTATAATTACCAACTACTGATAAATGCATTATTTCATAAATCTACAAGATCATGAGAAATGGAAGAAGATAACCAAATATTTACTCCCATTGGTATTTTTTCTTAAATCACGGTTCCAACTGCTCTACACAGAGAGGTTAACTAATTAAGCACTGACTGAATGAGGAGTTTGAGAAAAGAACCAAGAATACATTTTATAGACAGTGATAATGATGGTAATAGCTTTTAACATGTCCTTTTTAGACAAGTAATCCAGTAATTCTGAGAACTGATTGTTAAAGACAGTAGAGCCATGACTGCTAAGAAATGAAGAATGTCTTGAGAACCTTCCCAGCAAGAGAAGGCTCTTCACTGTATAGCTCTGGGCCTCCTTCCAGCCAAAAGGCTCTGGTTTGGCACTGGCCCTACCCCCTCCCATTGGCCCAGAGACCCTGGCTGCAGTCATTCCAGAAGCCTGTGAGGTCACTGGACACCAGACAGAAACTCCCATTTTTGGACTTTTGTGCTGTTCCCAGATATGTGGCAACCTTAGTATCAAGAAGAGAATATGGGGTGTGGTGGGGAGCACGGGACGAACAGGGACCTGGGTCCCTCTGCTACCAACAAGCTGCCTGTCTCCAGCCTCTGGGCCCCCTTCCCCACTGACAGAATGAAGGAGGCAGATGATAATACATAGATGATAGGAACTCTCTATGTATTTCATTTTTATGGTGTGCAGTCTCCTCTCTCCCTCTCTCCCTGTCTTCTTTCGCCCTTTTTTTTCTTAAGAGTTCATAATGTACTCTTCCTAATATCACAATTCCTCTGCGAGTTGAAGTAGAAAAGCATTTTGTCATTTTTACTGGTGAAAAAGCTGGAGTTCATAGAGGTAAATGTCACACAGTTAGGAAAAGCAGCAGAGCCTGTGACAAGTGGCAAGTGGCAAATCTGGCTCTGCTGACTTCTGGTCCAGTGTTCTTTCTACCACCTCATAGAAAAGGAGGCAGTGTGCCAGGCCTACTTTTGTTGGCTGACAGTGTTTTTAAAAGTTTAAAATTATATGTGCTTTTCATGTGCACATCCTCCACTGCTCCACGATGTGTATGACACCCACTGTATACTCATCTCCACAATCTGCCTGCCCTGGAGTTGGGATGCGGTCACAGAAACAGATGTGCATACATTATTTATTTAATTTCATTGTTTCACTGTTTTTATAATTACACATATTTGTTCTTCTCTGTTTCATCACTTCCCAATGCTAAATTTGTTAAACAGTTATAAGTAAAAGCACTGACTTTTCTCAAATAAAACAACCTGACTTTTAGTGATGAATTATCTTTTTGGGCAAGAATTACTCTGTTATACAAGAACAGAATATGGTAGCACATCAACCTTTCATCTAACCATTTCATTCTAAATCTATTCATCCAAAATTTTACTTCTGAAATTCCACCATCGTCTGAATTTGGACATTGACAGGAACAAATAGAAGACTCTGTGAGAAGACGTCCCTCACCCCATTCTCCAAAGCCACAAAGCAAAGGTATGGCTCCGTGAAGATATGCTCTGTTAGAAGTACATAAAAGGATCATTCATACCTCTGGGTTGAGACTGAATGCTTTTGCTGGTTTTCCCACACAAAGAAAATCGAAAATGATTTCTTTCATTGCAAAATCTAAACGTTCCTATAGTAAAAACAAGAACACAAAATGGAAGTGTTAAAATATAAACTCAACATAAAATGGCTATTTTCATCAATAAGCACCAAGCAAACAGGTGGTGGCTAAAAGTGGGGGTGCACTGCTCGGTTTTGTGGCTTGCAAGGAACCTGGAGGAAGACCATGCCCATCTGAGCCGAGGGTAGGACTGCTTCTGTTTTGTGTGGTGTGCAAGGAGGCCTTCATTATACAAAATATGTAATTGGCCCCTAAACCACACTATGACTAATGACAAAAGACCCCCCCACAAATCAAATAACCAAACGCTTGGGGTATCTGGGCTTATAAAGAGTGTGAACTCTTTCTACTTGTACTGTACCTCTTTGAAAATGTATTTTTAAAGAGATCACTGCAAAATGATCATTTTCTTTTATTCTCTAACATTACAAATCCTTTGGCTCATATTATAACAAACAATTCTGCATGTGAGACATGTAATCAACACATAAGATATATTAAGGTTACTTAATATATTGGGGTTTGTGTGTATATATATAGTATAACAGGTATAATATACCAGGTATACATATAATAATAGTTAATATGCATAATTAATATATTCAAAAATATATCAGGAATATATATATCAGGTATATATAATTAATAGATATATATATAAAAATACATCAGGTATCTGTGTGTGTATATATGTGTGTGTGTATATACATATTTATTTATATATATATAAATAAAACAGGTTCATTTTATACAACATATTCCGGAATAAACAAAGCACATTCTCAGTCACATGATAATCATGTGCAGAAAAATTACATTAATTCTTTCACCTGCAGAGCAAATAATGTCCCTTCCCTAAGTACAAATATTACAGAGCTACTTCACTGCACCAAACACAAAGAGAGATATTACTGTCAAATCATCTGTGAAGCAGGAATTGAATCTTACACTTTATGTCCATATCAATTGTACTTCAACAGTACTTTCATGCCTATTATTTCTTTTTAAGCACACAATATTCTGAGGCAAGCATTTTCGTTCCCATTTTACAGATAAAGAAATAGAAAGAAGACATTCTCTGACTTGTTTAAGCTTATAGAGTTGGCTCATGGCAGAGGCTGGACTGGAATAATAGTCTTTTCCTGTTCCTATGCACAAGGAGGTTAAAGTTGTGGTAAACCCATTTACTCACAAAGTGTTTTGAAAAGTAAAACTCCTGGGTTCAAATAGTAAATTACATATTAAAAACTATGTTTAATATTACTGAAACTGTTAAGTCATTAATATACATAAAGCACTTAGAACAGTTCTTGGCAAAAGAGTGCTTGATAAATGCTAATATTCCTATTAAAATCTTTTTCATAGGTTGAAATAACATTATTATTTATTCCTCACATTTTGCTAAATTGTTCTCTTTTGGTTTTCTCTGAACATCAGACCCTTTGCTTCCTCTTTACTTGCAGAATCCAGAGCAGAGAAGCAGGAAAAAAACAGAGGTGAAGAGTCAAGATAATCTTACTAATTCATAGACTTTGTGACTCAGATGAGCCACTTAAACTCTGTCTCTGTTTCTTCATTTATCAGATGCTGAAAACAATTGATGTACTCAACTCAAAACTTGTTTTGAAGCAAAAGAATAGGCTGTGTGTGAAAACACTTTAAACCTTTCTCAGAAGTCTAAACACGTAAGATATTAATTTAGACTTTCCATCTTTTAGTACTTCATAAGAAGGAGGCTGGCTGCTTAAAAACCATTAGAAGATGCCCACCACCAGAATCTTCTCCATTACCTGGGCAATGAACTGGATGATTTTCACAAAGATGTTCAGAGGCATGTCCCTTGGCACCACACCACGGGACCCTTTGGGGAAAAGTGTGGTGATGATGGTTATAAGTCGGCTGAAAGATAAGGGGGAAAAGAGAAAACAAGCAAGATTGGCTGAGCTCCAGTTCTGTAAGAGAAAATGGCAGATGTTTCATCTTATCTAAGTATCAGAGAGAATTCAGAAAAAGAAAACAAACCACCTCACCCCTTTCCATTAGCATAATTACTCTATGAAAAGTTTTCTGGAAAACTAAGAGCAGATGGAAAATGATAGCTTTTTTGTTGTTGTTGTTAAAGTGGCAAATGCAACTCTGGAAGTGGAACCTGTTGATCCTGGTAGAGGCTGGAGCTTTTGTAATGGGTGTTGAGCCAATGACTATGGAAAGCCTGAAAATGTTCCTTAGGACGTAGATATTTTGGAAACTGTCAGCTTTGAATAGCTTCTAGTTGAGTTAGCATAGGTAGTAATAAAAGAAGCACCCTCTGCAGTGGCTGAGTGATGTGGTTACCATTGACACAAGCCAAATCCTTACCTCTGAGTAGCTGTGTTGCTTTCACATTTAATTCGAATCATGTAAACCCAAAGTAATCGGTAGAGAGATTCCAGTGCAACTCGAGCCATCTTGGGGTCTTTGTTCTATAACAGAAACCAAGATGTAAGACTGCAGATGTAAATAGCGAGGTCTGAGGTTCCAGAGATGGCTCTTCTCTGAAGGCCTGGAAAAGGCAAGCTCCAGGTGGATGGCTGGGTACTCACAAGGCACATTGCATCATCTGGGACTTACAGGGTATTGGCCTCTCAATGCTCATAGGATAAATCATCCATGAGGAGGCATATAAATGGTGGGACAGAGTAATTCTGGGGAAAGCCATGTCACTTTCTCATTTGCCAAGGTGAGTACTCAAGAGATTATCTTCTCCCTCCAGCCCTAGGGAACCCAAATTCTTTAGCACCAATAGGAGAATCAGTCTGTTCTTTTTATTGTTGATTATGTTCTTTTAAACCCTTATTGTTTTGATTCTCCAACGCCTCCGCCCCATCCCCATCCCATCTGATTACCCTCCGATATTTATTGAGACTAATGTGTACTAGGTACTGTGCTAGAACCTGAGACGTAGAGACAAAAGATAATCCTTTCCCTTAAGATGTTCACAGTCTTTGGGGGATGGGAATCAACTCTACAACAGTACAAAAAACTGGTAGGGACAGAAGCTAGAGGATAGGAAGAAGGGCAACACATGGCAAACTCAAGGAATGGGGTCAGGAAAGGATTCCAGGAGCATATAAAAACTCAGATGACTCACGCCTGTAATCCCAGCACTTTGGGAGGCCGAGGCAGGTGGATCACGAGGTCAGGAGTTCGAGACCAGCCTGGCCAAGATGGTGAAACCTGGTCTCTATTAAAAATACAAAAATTAGCTGGGTGTGGTGGCGGGTGCCTGTAATCCCAGCTACTTGGGAGGCTGAGGCAGAGAACTGCTTGAACCCGGGAAGCAGAGGTTGCAGTGAGACGAGATCGCGCCATTGCACTTCAGCCTGGGCGACAGAGAGAGACTCTGTCTCAAAACAACAACAACAACAACAACAACAACAACAACAAACTCAGATGAATCTTAAATCCATTTTTGTCGTACTCATTCATAATGCACACACATTTGAGTTACTACGCTGAGCTTGCCACGGTTTGTGGCCCTAGATACTTTGAAAGGTGTAAAAAAAAAAAGTTGGGAGGGGGAGGTATGTAGGCAGAGGCAAGAGCACATGGAACCTGAGAGAAATGGAGGACCAACGGGCTCCTGTTTTGGAGCCTGGGAATCCTTTGTATGCTGGTGAAGGGCCACTGCAAGGCCAGGTGAAGGAGCAGTAGCTGGTGAGGCTTGAGAGGAAAGCAGGGGCCACATGAGGCACCTTTCATGAGGAGAACAAGCTCATGATGGTGACAGGCAGCCAATGAGATCAGAGAGACCACAGAGGAAGTCCAATGTCTGCAGCATGGGGAATGGAGCAGAGGCAGGGAGACCAGTTGTGGGCACCCAGGCATTAAAAAATCGGTTAGAGAGGAGAGTGTGGGTTTCATCATCTCGTGGACACTTCATTCCTCCATTCCTTCCTTCTGACTCTCCATTCTTTCAAACAATTTTATAGATTTTATTCACAAAATTTCTCTTGAATTGGACCTCTTATCCATTCTCACTTCCTTTGCTATAGCTCGGGCTCCCAGCACTGTCATCTGGACTGCTGCAGTACCCTCCTAACAGTCTCCCTAAGTCAATCCCTGCCCCGCTGTCTATCTTATACCAATTATAATCCTTTCTATATAGAAATCACAGAATCAGTGGTTTCCCTGGTGCCTGTGGGATCAAGTTAACATTTGTTGGCCTGGCATACCAGACTAGTCAATAGCTGGCTCTAACCTGTCTCTTCTGCCTCCCATCCTGTTACTCTCCCGCAAGCTATGTAAACCCTAGCTAGGCCATGTTCATTCTATTTCCATGATAGAAATGCCCTTCCACCCCCATTCCTGAATCTTTCTTTTCTCCCAAGTGAACCCTGTTCATTCTTTATAGTGGGCTTGGATGTCCTCTCCTTTGTGAAGCCTTCTCTGTTCCTCCCTGATGTCTTAAATCCCAGCCCATTAAAACTAATTATTTCCTCCTGAGTGTCCCCTGACTCTCATACATACCTCTAGCATAGCTCTTCAACTCCTTACCTATGTTGGGGGGGTGGGGGGTGGGGATCTTGTTTAAACATCAGCTCCCACATAAATGATAGATTCTCTGAAAAAAGGGGGCATTATTTACCCCTAAGATCTATTAAAATTTCTGCTTTTCTGCATGGGGTCAATGAATGTTTGCTAACCAGTCTTTCAGTATCTTAACTTTCTGATAGGTCTTTTGCCTTTATGTTACTTGTCTATCTCCATTTATTTAGTCATATGATTCTCTTTTCTTAGTGTAGATAATTTAGGTACTGATTTTTATAGAATTCATAATTGTTTAGAAATGATCTGGGATAAAGTTTATCTTTAAACTGTTACTGAATAAAGATGATCCACATAAATAAATTCTATAGGAAAGGCTATAGTGAGAAATTTTTAGATTTAGGAAAGATAGACTTCATAGTCTTTGTAGTCTAACAACTTTTTAGGGTGGTCATTATTCTAAAAGTCTAAATTTCCATATACATTTAGGTCTGTTCTACATTTCTTTTTGTTCTACTAGTCTTGTGTATTCAAGTATTAATACCACACCATTTTAATTATTCAGGTTTTATAATGTGTTAATATCTAGTATGGCCTACTTTATATAGTCCATTGCTTTTTTTTTTTTTTTAATTTTTAGTGGTTTCCAAGATTTTCTTGCATGTTTATTCTTCTAGATGAACTTTATAGCTATTTGTTTAGCTTCATGGAGAAAAAAAAAACAACCCTGGCTTTTTAGAAGCACACATTTATGTAGAAGGTTTTTTTTTTTGCCTGTTAAAATAACAGGTAAAATTTGTCAAATGTTTTAGTTACTTAAAGGGGACTTGAAACTAGTAAAGTTGCATTTAAAATATTCGATCATTTAAAAATTTCAAAACTTCTGACTACTCGTCTTCCAATTGGTCCAAATCAGCAGATGCCTATGGTATACTTACATGGTGGTTAAAAGTAGACTCCACACACAGACTGCCTGGGTTTCAATCCATTCTTGCCTTATAATTTATTAGCTGTGTGACCTAGCGAAAGCATTTTAAACTCTCTGGGTCTGATTTTCCCTGTCTGGGAAATGCAGATGATAATCCTACCTCCATCACAGGAATGTATGAGAGTTAAATGAGTTAATGCACATAGGGTACTTAACGCTGTATCTGCCTGTAGTATTATTATGTAGAAGACACCTGCAATCCAGCAGCAAACAAGGGCAATGTAGCCCCTGCCTTTAGGGAGCTTCTCTTCTAGTAGAAACATCTTTTCCTTTGCGAATTTCCTTTTTTAAAATATATGTAACAGTTTATATTTGCATAGCGTATCATTTGAAATTCTTTCATATACATTCTCTCTCATTGTGAATCACGATGAGGAAAGCACGTATCATCTCAATTTCACTGTAGACCATAACTGAAATCTCTAGTTTAAGTGATTGACATTAGTGTCTTCTGTGTCAACTTCAACTTCTTTAAAATATTTGATCTGTCCCTCTTGTCTACCATTTTTCTTGCATCTTATTGTGACCAATAGTCTTTCACTCTTAAGAACACTTCTGAGATTATTTTTCCTTCCATAGGCACTGAAAAGCAAAGTGGCAAACTTAGGTTTTAGTCTGTCTGTGGATTATGTACTGTTAATTGGTTTTTAGCATTTCAAGATGATATCACATCATTGCAACCTCCTCCTAAATGGATTTTCTGGCCTCTCTTCCATTCTTGCACAAATGATATTCTTAAAAATACAAACATGTTTTTTTACTTTCCTGCATTTAAAGTCCTGCATTTAAAGACTTAAGTGGCTTCTAGTCACCTACTGGACAATGTCCAAATTTCATAATATGGCACATGAGGGGCCTTTTGTGACCTGGCTCCCTTGTACCACTTCCTGCCTCTGCCTTGTGGTAGGTGAACCTTGCACTGCAACATCCCTTTTGCAATTCCCTGCATGCCTGGAATGCCTTCCTACCCTTGTCTACTTGGAGAACTTAAATTCGATTAGGTGACACCTCCTCTTATTATATTCCCCTGCCCCTCTACTCCTGTCCCAATCCTCTGGAAGGCTACCAAGTGCCCCTGCTCTCTGTTTTCCAGGAAACAGACATCCTTTACTTGAATGTTTCTTACCAGTGAGCTCCAGGCATTCTGATTTGTTCATTTTTGTGTCCTCGGTGACTACCATACAGCAGGTTATATATTAAAAACAAAACCAGAAAGTATTCAAAAACAAAAACAATCTGAGTAGTAGCTGAACAACTTGATGCATAAATTTGTAGATTAATTTGTACAGGACCTACACGAAAGACAAACTTTGCCATGTAGGTGAAGCTAATTTTCATATTATAATGACAGTAATAAATACCTTGCACTTGTATGGAATTTTGGTATTTCAGATGTGCTTTCACGTAACAAGATATCAATTGAAGGATTTTATAAATGAGAGAAGGCCCAATAAATTGCTCAAAGTAAATGACAGTAAACCAGGTTAGTAAACGACAGCCGGGATAGGAATTGACTTATGCTCCAATAAGTACTGTTTTCTCAGAAATTGAAATGTATGTATTAAATGGTGCTTGCTATAGCAGGTATTTTATTTTAATCAATGCTGCACTTATATTAACTCATTTTAATTTTCACAACAATGTATGGCGTAGATTCTAGGCACAGAGAGGGCAAATAACTTACCCAAGGTCACACAGCTGATAAATGACAGTGCTAGAATCTGCACCTAGGCAATCTGGCCTCAGTGGCTTTAAAAGCTTTAAATTTTCCACTTCAACTTAATATTATGTGGAGGCTGCACACATATGCTATTGGTACCTACTCTACTTGAAGACAGCACTTCTTCTTCATCTGTCTTTGTATTTCCTTAGCAGCTAACAGAATAGGTGCTTGATGTATATTTTCAGGATGCAGACATTTCAGCATATGTCTCAAACCACTGATTTCTGTGTCAAAGATACTTGCTTCAAGATCAAAAAACCATTCTTCCGTTGGTATCTGCATCTCCCTTAATTAATTAACCAATAATTAATTAATGGTATGCATTTATTATGGCTCTGAGGTTCACCGATATAATTGTTTAAGAAACAAGAAACTAGCTTCAGAGTAGATCTTCCCTGGACCTGCTGCATCTCACCTCACTGCCAGTCACTGACTTCATGGGATGTGTCAGCCTATCTAATAACATGCCTACTTCCTTTAAATTTTGCTTTTAATTAATTTAGTTAAAACAATTCAGAGTTAATGGTAACAAATGAGGACAAGTGAATTCACTGATAACTTGGCTGGTGATGCAATCAGTGGTATAGACCAATGTTACTCAAGGTCCATCAGGCTGATTATTTGCACCAAGTCACCTGTGCTGCTTATAAATATGCAGATTCCTGGGCTGCACCTTAGATATTCTGAACCAGAACCTCGGAAAGTGGGCTTCAAGAAAGTGCATTTATAACAGGCTTCTGTAGTGATTCTTATGTATGTTAAGGTAAAGACCTAGTGAGATAGATAATTTTAGTCATCTACTAATTTTGTTATACTTAAAATACCTTCTAGTTTTCTCTTCCATTTCAAAGAGAAAGCCATCTAAGTAAATCTATGTCTTTGTTATATTTCTTTGCATATCACAGCCAATACTTTCCATCTTTTTGACATTTCTGATACTTGAATCAATTTACTTTGATTATGATTCACTGGGTTTGATGACTGTATATTATCCAAATAACCTGTTGCTACAGTTTAGGATAATCTCTAAAATTATCATAACAACATTTTAATGGCAATTATTTTTCTATTGAATGGTTGGATAAATAAAGCATTCATGGAAAATAATGTGCTCGTCATCTTATTACTAATTTTTAGGTCCAGTTTATGTGCATTACTGGAATCTTTGAAATGTGTCTCTATTTTGATAGATCTGAAACAGATTTTCTCAAGATTATACAAATGAGATTAACAGTAAAGCAGAATAACTATATCTTGAAAATTAATAATTAAAATAGCTAATACTACACCATTTAAATTTGGTATTTAAAAGAGAAAAGTAGTCATTTTAAAATAAATGCCATATATTTTAATTAATTCAGGCAATGATTGTGGAATCTTTAATATATTACTCAATGTCTCCACTTACAAGATAACATTAATAATCTTACTATTATGTGAAAAGTTGAAAAAAGCATTCAAACTTTATTGCAATTATTACATACAAATATTGAAGTGCTATACACAAACTTCATCAAATATATTTATGGCAACCACACTCGTTTTGAGATTTTTACTGGAAATCAAATACACTGCTTGTACCTCCCTTGCCTGCCTTCCCTGAATGCATCATTCTCCATCATAATATCTATTAGGTTTATGATATCTACTAGGTTTATGCTCCTTTAAAGCATAATGTCTATTAGGTTTATAATATCTATTAGGTTTATGCTCCTTTAGAGCAGTTATCATTATCTGGTTTTTTTTCCTCCTCATGTATGTATTTATTTGCTTGTTGGTCTGTCTCCTCCACTAAATTACAAGGTCTAAGAGACCAGGGAGTGCTACTGTCTTACTCATCACTTACTCCCAGTACCTAGAACTGTGCCTGGTCGACTACTTGTAAAGAATTGTTGGTAACTGACTGAATGGATTTAAGTCCTAGCATAAGTGCTCCCTGAGAAAAAAGGAGTATTCTTTCTCATTCTGTACTTTGGTTTCTCCAACTTTGACACTAAACTGAATCATGTCTAACCTCAGTATTGCTATCTGAGCAAAATATTTAGAAACGCATAAACAACATTCATGAAAGCATAGGGAATACTCAGCGTAGCCTGTGGCGTTGCCATGATACCCACAACAATGTATATGAAGCCCCTGCCACTCGCCTGCTCATAATGTATCTCCAGTGAATGAGGGCTACTGTTATTATTATGGATCATATAATTAATTCACTTCTTAACCACTGAGGTTTCTTTTCTGTCTTTTTTAAATTATAATTTGGGTCTCATTGGTATATTACATTCATTTTTATAAAATATAAGAAAATTTGAAATTCTCTCAATTCATTTTATTTTGAAGGATAAGAAACTAGCACATAGCTATTATGAACATGATAATTTCATTTTATTTAATTTTTAAATTTTTAACTTTTTTCTCATTTGTAAATGGTGACTCAACATTTTAAAAGTACTATTAAATCAAGTTCACAAAGCATATTTCCTTTTGTCAGAATTAGGTGGTGTATGGTAGATGTGAAGGGAATGCATTTTTTTTGTAGCACAATATGTTCAGATTCTGACATAAAATACATAGAAGAAAAAAGTATTGGTCACCACGGACCAAGAATTCCTGAAAGATGTGAATGTATTAGTGAAAAGGTGCTATACGTTTCTCATCAGTTTATAATGGAATATTACTAATAGATGCTTAAGTTAATTAAGTGGAAATATTAAAGATTTCAAGTCTGTTCTCCCAAAGCAACCTGCTTCTGACCGACTAACGCTGGGAATAAACCAGGCATCGACATTAAGTGAGTGTTGACCCTGAGAGCTTGTTTACAATGAAAGCGGGCAGGTTTTCATGCTCACGCACACTTCTGCTCTGCTCTGCCATGCTGCCCCTGATGGCTCACCTCTACAGAATACATCAAAGGTGACTACCAAGGTCAGCGTGTGGGATTCAGATGCGAGGTTCACTATCCTAAAGCATCTGTGGCTGAGGAGGGGTAAGGAAGGCAGGGAAGGGTGCAGGAAAGTGCGTGGGGAAGGGTTGATTTGGTGGTCACTTAGGAAATGGCAGAATTGGTTCTAAATCCCATAAAATACTGTAGCAATTCAAGACAAAGAATATCTCTGAAGCTGTGTTAGTTTTTCTCAGGTATTTCTTCCTTACTAAGGACTTAAGAGGAGGTTTGGAAGGTTTTCTGAATATTAGTAACATTTTTTAAATGGTCCCATTCAAATCCCTACTAGGTTTAGTTCTAAATATACGCGATACAATTTTATTTCATTTTTATCTTACCAAGGATCTTTTTATATCTTTTAGCCTTGAGGTAGTTAATTCAAATAGATTATTACCCATAAAATATCACTGCCTTTCTGCCTTACTTTGCCTAATCACTTCTTTCATGATTCGTGGGGTACATGACCTCCACAACTCTCACAGGTATCTCTCTACTCCTACCTTTTACATCCTTCACTGTCTGCATCACGCATTTTGAAACTTCATTACATATCCTCCAATGAAATTCTAAGCTTGTCAAGGACAGGGACTCTATTCTAATCTAGTTTTTACAGAATTGCTTTCGCCCTCCTTCCCACTTTCAGCACTTTCCCTAGCACCTCACACAGTGGACACTACATAAGTCCCTGCTGGACTGAATTCTGGAATGTGGTTCAGTCTCTACAGCATTCACTCTACATGCTCTTTCTGGCCTTACTGCCTCTTAGAAATCTGAGTGCTTGAAATGTTTGCACAGAGAAATACTGTCAGTGCCCAGGCCTGCTCCTCTCTGGGGCTGTATATAACCCTCGTATTAAATCTTTCTGGTGGGGTTTGACTAGAGCTGTAAGCAACATTCTAACTTTGAAGTAATTAAGTTCCAAAGTAAGATGCTCTGCTATGTTTCAGAAACAAGTTCAGACAAAAAATTGGGGTCTCTGTGGCCACAGCAATAGATTGTCATGAAAAATATTATTGTAATTCCAAGCAAAAACTCATACACATTAAACACAGAATATACAGAAAACTGCACTATAAGCACTCTCAATAATCCCCCTCTCTGTTTTCAATAAAGTTACCATTTCCTATCTGTGTAAAATGTAATAGAAAAAAATATTTAATGAACTAACAGCTGGATAACTTAAAAGTGGACCAATTAACAAATGACACTGGGCTACATGTTAAGAGTTATATGGCAGATCCTCAAAACAACAAACAAACAAACAAAAGCAACAAACAACAACAACAAAACCTGAAAGTGGCCTTTATATAACACTTGATAACCCTGAAAAGCATTTCATTTTTTCAGAGTACTTAAAAGCTTAACTGTCTATCCACTGCTATTATATTTCACTGCCAATTTGAAGAAAATGAATGATTCTAATCTTGGATTTCACAATCAGCTTTCAGAGACAGCTCATAGTTGGTGCTTAAAACAGCTCTAATGCAGATTATTGTGTAATTATGGTAAATGCCAAAATAATATAATTAATCTTAACTACTTCACCAAATTAAAGCATCATAGAAAAAAAAAAGGCAACGTGTATAAGCACATACAAAATTTTATAACTAAGTATATTCTTAAAATCAAAAGCAGCTAATATCAAACTGGTAAAAGAAATTTAATCACATCTTTGGACACAACCAAGGACAACTGTCAAAAATACATCCTATTTGCACTTATACTAGGGATAGTTTTCATTTCACTGTCTTTTATCAATAGGTTACTAAAACTTAAAGCATATTCACCACTTTTAAGTTATAAAGTCCATTTTAAAGCTAATCATTACAGCTGTTTGAGCCACAGGCACTATGACTTGATTCCTCACGTCACCCAGCACCTGTGCTGAAGGTGTATTGCTGGAAACAGTGAATGCTTAGGACTGACTGCCATGCGGCTTGAACAGGATACCTTCAAGAATTACAAACGACAGTGACAAGGAAGAAGCACTCTCTGTTGCTAGGTCAGTCCTTCCACAGACTGGAGCTTTTGCCCCAGAGACATTCTCCTAGACTGGAGGGGATAGAGGAAGGATGGAAAAGGCATAAGTGAGCTTCTGAGATCAAGGCGCATGCTTCTATTAGCTGAATGTGGCCCTTATTCTATTTTTAAATCATTTAGATAAAATGTGACAATGGATGCATATAAAGGAACATTTAATTCTACTTTTAAAGTGATCCTTGCTAGAACAGATTTATTTTTCCCAAATCTGAAGTGATTTATCTTATTCCTAGTCACTTTCTAAAATTGACTGTATTTAATAAGAACTGTTATTAATATTTTTTTCATTATTCCACCAGTATAGGACAATTCCCCTGGCAAACATCAGGAGTCACTTCCAGAAGCACATCGACCAGCCTAAAAACTATGTAAATGTTTTAAAAAGATCGTTTTTGAGCTGACAAATACTAACTTTAAGGTTGGACAAGCAGTTGTTGAGGAAAATGTGCCACCTGTTCAGGAACAGCTGCTTCTGACTGACACAGAGCAAACAGGTCACCAGAGGGTACAAGGCCTGAGGAGAAAAGAGAGGAGGTCACAGGATAATTTATATTTCAACAAACCAGGTAACATACATTCTCTGTACCCACTACCTTGCCATCTCCCTCTGGGGCTCTGTGGGCAAGAAACAGGACGCTGCGTAGCACAGCAGTGCCCAGTGGATGCAGGGCACTGGTGTGCATTTCACAGACACTTTCTGATAATGCTGGAGATGGAATAACCAAGAATTATGGATAGCATATAATAAAATGAAATAAGTTTCATATACAATAATGCAGAAATCTGATTCAATGATTTAGACTTTGCTTAAAACCTTTAAAAACAAACTTAACATCTTAGATCACTCTCTTATCTCCAGAAAAAAAAAGCAGGAAGGCACACACATTTTGAAAATGTTATTGGCTTTTTTTCTCATAGACATCTAATAGTTTGTCCCTATCTTAGAGGTAGTTGTCTATATTTTCTTTTGCGTGCAACCTTCTGGTAATTAAGGAAGATTCCTAAAAGAAATGTTATTGCACTGGTAAACTCTACCAAGACAAATTTAACCACAGGAGGAATTTGCTTATGACCGAATAAACAGAGGTGCTACTGTGCTTTTCCTGCCGAACTGGGCCAGCTTCCCACAGCAACTGGAGAAGACAGCAAAGGTAATGAGCAGCTACCCAAAAAATCATACATGCAGAATCCATCACTATTTTGCTAAGCCAGATGTGATAGACCTTTATGATTCCCCCTAAATCAAGGATTGTGAAATAAAAATGTAACTGGCTCATCTGTTAACTTGAATTAACAAGAAACAACTGCCCACAATGCTTAACAGGTCATTAGTTTTTTTGTTTTTTGTTTTTGTTTTTAATAACTTAGTTTTAAAGGGACTTGGAACTACTGCTACCATTGAGTGCAGCTCTAATGCTAGTCAGTAATCTAAAAAATATGCATGCACTTAGTCACAATGACCACAGAACATAGATAAATGAGCAAATTTGTCACCACTATCAGCAAAGCAACCCTAAGTACCTGCTCAAATCATGGTAGGGATGTTCATCCTCTGGAGACGAGCATAAACCATGCCAGTAACCAGATCCCTAAGCAACTTGCTTCCTCCCAACTTTCACATTACAGCTTTTACACCACTTGCCAATTCATAAACCAAAGCTTTATTCACCACAGCGGGTAAAAGGTGGTGGTAACCTAAAAGACTTTTCTATACTGCTCTTCAGTACCAAAACCTTCCCAAGAATTATTTTCTCAGCCTTCAGAGAATCCTTTCTAGGGGCAACTGTATTTCCCAACTCCTTTTCCTGCCTGTTTCCATTTTGATCCTAGTATCCAGATAGGAATTAGCCAGGGCAGGTTCCTGGGGATTGAGAAAAAAACTGTTATTATAAACATTAGCTTTCAGATTGGAAAAAGGTTCTCAGAAATTAAATTAAAAATCAAGTTAGGCCAAATCTTGAAAGTGAACAACAGACTCCTTAGGACCCGAGGGTCATCTGAGGTGACACGGTCTAATCCCCCTACATGAACGTCAATCAATCATGGCCAATACAAAAAGCCAGCTTCAGTTTCAAATGCTGCCTCTTTTTGAGGGAGCTTCAGGTACTTTTCCCATCTATGGAGTCCTTATGATCCTCAAATAGATTCCTGACTAGGAATTTTAGTCTGTGCAGTTTTGTTTGTGTTTTCGATTTTCTCATAGTTACTAACCAAGGAATGCTTCTTTCGAGAAGAAAGTTCCAGCGTGGTGTCATACAGGCTTTCCACAAAATTTCTAAGGCAGGGGACATTTACTTCATTTTTAACAGCCTGAAATAGAGATGCATGTGAATATTATATTAATAAAATTGTTGATTTTGTGATACAATTTGAAGAGTTTTTAGAAATGAAAATGTAACTCACAGCAGCGACTGGAACAAGGATTTCAACAAAAAGCCCAGCCAAGGCATGCTTGATATCTTTGTCTTTAACCTCGAGGAAGTAATGTGCACATTCCTGGGAAGCAGAAAAAGGGTATAGGGAGGGAGAGTAGGTTGAAATGTGCACATAGAATGTATTTAAACAAGTTTCAGTAAGTAGCTCTTAATTCAATCACGCATCAACAGAGCATATTCCATGGTCTATTAAAAATCACTGGATTCAAACATTTGTGTTGAAATTTATATGTCTGCAGTAGCCTCAGCGACATTCCGCAAGGCTGGTTTTTTCACTCTTCTATATCAAATCATTATTCTAAAAGGACAAAGCATCTCTAATCATCAAGCACACATGTATCCACCGAGTCACTGGTTGATTCATTCATTCATTCACTTCCAATACATTTCTATTCATTACTTAGTGTGTGGGGGGCCTTGGGCTCCTGGTTAGCCCTCAAACACAGATCCCCAGGGAAGGTAAACATGAGAAGAGAGGCAGAAGACATCAAACTTATTTTAGGCCCTATGCCTGACAGCCTCAGACACAGAGCTGTTTACTTGTTCGCTCTGACATTTTAGGTGTGTTTATCATTCACATAAGTTTCATAAGCAAGTCAGGAACGCTTCCCTTTCCCACCTTGACAAGGAAACCTTTAGAAGGGTTCCTTAAGAAAGGACACTACTGCCTGTGGACTATTGTCATAGCTAAGGGTGTTCTGGGTTGCTCAAGGACTCATTCTGTAGGAAAGTTGGCCTGTCAACCTTTTTTTTTTTTTAATAAAATGTCAACTTTTAAAAAGGAAAGTTGGCAGAATTCTGCCCATCTCTCTCTCCTTCCTGGCCTTATTGGTAGTAACTTATTGTGGTCTATATCAGGTATTGTTTTCATTCAAGAGTCCAGGCAGCCAGACACCACGGCTCAGGCCTGTAATCTTGACACTTTGGGAGGCCAAGGCAGGCAGATCGCTTGGGCCCAGAATTCCAGACCAGCCTGGGCGACATGGCCAAACCCCGTCTCTACAGAAAAATACAAAAATTAGCTGGGCGTGATGGCGGCACCTGTAGTCCCAGCTACTCGGGAGGCTGAGGTGGGAGGATCACTTGTGCCTGGGAGGCGGAGGTTGCAGTGAATCCAGATCGTGCCACTGCACTCCAGCCTGGGTGACAGAGTGAGAGACCCTGTCTCAAATTAAAAAAAAAAAAAAAAAAAGAAAGAAAAGAAAGAGTACAAGGCTACATGTAATAACATGTTAATATTGACACTGGCTATTTCCCTTTATTTTCTGTTGCCTTTGGGAAGATTGCCAAAAACAATCCCCAAAGTCCTCATTCTATCAATATCATATTAAGACCTCAGCTCAGGAAAGGCAACACCAGTATGGGAAGTCACTGAAACAGCTTTCCTATACAGACGAGCTCTATAGTTTCCAGAATAGTCATCCTTTTGCTACATTATTTTGCATAAGTATGTAATACTCTCTCAAGTCTTAATTCATGTATATAGATACAGGAATTATTCATATGAGAGTAGAATAAAAATAATAAAATATTTAACAGTTACTGAGTGTTTGTCATGTGCTAAGAATCCTCAGAACCACTCTCTAAGGTTAGTGTCATTACCATCACCTTGCAGATAAGGCAAGTGAGGATGGGAGGGGTTGAGTGTGACTGGTGAGGTCACAGAGCTGGTAAATGCTAGAGTTTGAATTCAAACCCAAGAAGTTTGATTCATAGCCACCCCCCCACATATATAATAATTTTATTGTGACATAATTTATGTAGTATGCAATTCACCCATTTAACATATACAATTCATTGGCTTTTAGTATAATCACAGCTGTGCATCCATCACTACTGTCAAATTTAGAACCTTTTAATGACACCCAAAGGAAACTCTGTACCCCTCAGCAGCCATCTGCAACCTCCCTATCCACTCTCCATCCCCAGCCCTAGACAACTGTTAATCTACTTTCTGTCTCTATGGATTTGCCTACTCTGGACATTCCATATAAACAGAATAATATAATACATGGCCTTTTGTGTCTGGTTTCATTCACTTAGCATAACATTTTCAAGGTTCATCCATGTTGTGGCATGTATCAGCTTCACTACTTTTTATGGTCAAATAATATTCCATTATAGGGATATACCACATTTTGTCTATCCATTCATCATTTTATAGACATTTGGGTTATTTCCACTTTTTGGCAACTATGAATAATGCTGCTATGAACATTTGTGTTCACGTTTTCGTGTGGACATATATTTTCATTTCTCTTGTGCATATACCTAGGAGCGGAACTGCTGGGTCATATGGTAATTGTAGGTTTTGCTATTTGAGGAACTGCCAGGGTCAGGCTGTTTTCCAAAATGGCTGTGCCATTTTGTACTCATACCAGCAGTGTGTGAGGTTCAAATTTTTCCACATCTTCACCGAGAATTGTTATATTTTTGATTATAGCCGTCCTTGTGGGTGTAAAATGGTACAGCCTATATTCATAATCCATACATCTAAACCCTCTAGTAAGGTCATCGCCAAATTTAATTTACAACAGCATTTTAAAAATTCCTTCAAATGCCAAAGTTTTGTAAACTCTAAGAGCTGAGTATTCTGTTAAATTCTCCTTAGCAGCAGTTCTTTTGTTATGTACCATGATGGGCACTGGGCAATAAATATCAAACCTGTACTGTTTAGTTGAGTTTTTAAAAATTAAGATTCCTTTTTATAGTAAGAATAAAAGATTTCTTTATTATTTAAAGTCCTCATGCCTGTGAATGTCAATGCAGCCAACCCAATGCTATCAATTTTAAAAAGTGAAAAAAATCAGCTATATTTTATTCATAGAACAATATGTACCAGTGGGTGAAAGAGAAAAAAAGTCAGCAAACAAGCAATCCCACTGTATACTCTCCTCCAAAGAAGATATGAAAGTTGAGAAATGAAAGTATGTGCCTGCAACTGTGCTATTTGGTTACAAAGGACTTCATGAATTATTTAGACAGTAGAATGTTTCTCCGTATTGACAAGTAATTGGGTTTTCATGTTCCAGGTTCATCATCTTGAGGAAGGGAAGTGCTCAGCTTAAGAGCCCCTTAGCTCTCCTGCCTAAGACATTACCTGCATAAACTGAAGAGAGGCCTCAAAATCCTCCACTGGATACATCTTAATTCGAAAGAATTTCATCCCCATTATTAAGCTGATAATGCTTTGAACCACATATGGGCTCTGCTCTTTGTGCCGTAATTCTTTTAGCTCCGCCATAAATTTCTTCTTTACAGCAGGGAATCTAAGAAGACAACATAAGCAGTTTATCAAATCATGGGTAGGAAAGTCCCTGTAATGGGGGCCTCCAGCATCTGGGAGTGATTGAGCAGAGCAACGGAATCCTTCAAATCAGTTGAAGTACAACAGCCATGATTTTGTGAGGATCTGATGTTTGGGATTTAGCAAAGGATCCATTTTTTCTTCTCCTTGATGCTCCACATCTCCATCAGGCGAGGGGGCAGATCCCGGGTTATTTAGACCCTCTCAAAATGGTCTAGCTCTTGAATTGAGCATCACAAAGAGCCCCATTTCCTCAGGCTTGGCCATTTTCAACATAGTTGCAGACCCCAGAGCCTGAAGTATCAAATAGTAAGTCTATGAGCAATAACGTACTAGGTTAGTGATTTCTGACAGTGACAGCAAATGATTTAAGGATTTGTATTCCAAACAATGCCAAGTATTCCTGTATCTATTTCTAAAGTTTTCTGTTATTATTTCCTTTATAGTTTTAGGATAATGATTATCTAAAAATATATATTTAGGGTTAAAAAATCTAGTAATGGGAGGCTGGGCGCAGTGGCTCTCATCTGTATATAATCCCATCAATTTGGGAGGCCGATGCAGGTGGATCACCTGAGGTCAGGAGTTCGAGACCAGCCTGACCAATATGATGAAACCCCATCTCTACTAAAAATACAAAAATCAGCTGGGTGTGGTGGCACGTGCCTGTAATCCCAGTTACTTGGGAGGCTGAGACAGGAGAATCACTTGAACCCGGGAGGCAGAGGTTGCAATGAGCTCAGATTGCACTGTTGCACTCCAGCGTGGGCAACAAGAGCGAAACTATGTCTCAAAAAAAAAAAAAAAAAATCTAGTAATGGGAAAATTTAAATTATATCTAAAAGGTAAAGATGAATGGGCTGTCTATTATATTCATGGAATTTTACAATTATATCTGGTAAATGCAAAACAAACAAAAAGACACAGTCCAGTCCCTATCCTCAGAGTATTTGTATTCGAAAGTAAAATACTACTAATTATAACAACAATATTATCATCCAGGTTTGAAAAAAGAATAGATCTTAAAGCTAAGAGGAATCAGAGGCAGATCTTCAAAGGTACCTAAGAGTACAGAAATGTACACATAAAAATTGTCCAAACCACTAAGTCTGAGACAGCTGGTTTGGCTATTCACCAAACACACACACACACACACACACACACACACACACACACACACACACACACAGTCTAAGATTTACTGTATTTTGTTTTCTGAGACTATTAGCCTGAGGTTCCATGAAAAATTAGAAGCAAGCCATGATTAAAAAGGGTAATTGTGGCTGGGCGCGGTGGCTCAAGCCTGTAATCCCAGCACCTTGGGAGGCCAAAGTGGGTGGATTACCTGAGGTCAGGAGTTTGAGACCAGCCTGACCAACATGGTGAAACCCTGTCTCTACCAAAAACACAAAAATTAGCCGGGCGTGGTGGTGTGCACGAGGCTGAGGCTGGAAAATCGCTTGAACCTGGGAGGCAGAGCTTGCAGTGAGCCAAGATTGTGCCACTGCACTCCAGCCTGGGTGACAGAGCAAGACTCTGTCTCAAACACACACACACACAAAAAGGTGGTCGGGGGGTGGTAATTGTGATTATAGAAATGAAAAGTGAACTAATAGAGTCCTGGAAGTTTGGAATAATTCTTGAGACCTTAAAGTAGAAATTTCAGGACAAACAAAGTAGGCAGTAAACACATAGACATTGTTTAACCAAAGGCAGTACAGAGGCTGGTGGTTGGCAAGTGGGGTGTGAGGGGATTCTCAAGTGCTGGCAGTTTTCTAGTTCTTGGCTTAGGTGGAGAGGTAACATGGTGTCCATTTTATAATAAATTTGTTTAACTGTCTTATGGATTTTCGCCTATGTTTGCTACATGTATTTCTTAATAAAAAAGATTTTTAAAAGGCAATAGAACAGAAAACATAAATAGCTTCAAGAAGATTTAGACAATTTATGAATGAGATATTCACTAATGGGTTGTTAGCATCGCTAAGAATATTTCAGGGTATATTCCTAATCTTCGGTGGCATTTTGTGGACTTCTACAAAATATCCAATTTCAAGACAGCATCCCAAACTGGCCCCTTCTGACATTTAAATAATACTATTAGAATATGGTAGAAAATATTAGTTATGTTTTCTCTATAAGTAAAATTTCATGGAGATTAACTGCAAAATGGTATATTAATTTTTCAGATTAGGAAATTAGCAAAAATTAAAATAGAAACTTTATTAAATTTACAAAAATCTATTTGGCATCACCACGTTCTATGGTCCTACTGCAGACCTACTGTTAGGGCTGAATTGTGTGCCCCTCAAATTCATACATTGAAGTCTGAACCTTCTGAGATTGGAATGTGACTGTATTTGGGCATAGGGCCTATAAAAAGGTATTTAACTTAAAACAAAGTTATTATCATAAAGTGGACACCATGTAACCTCTCCAGCTAAGTTATTACATTAAAATGAAGTTATATCTCTGTGTGTGTCTCTGTACTTGTCTCCCCTTCTTATAAGGACATCAACATGACTAGGAGATGAGTATAGGGACACACACACAGAGAAGACCACACAGGGAGAAAATGGCCACATACAAGCCAAGGAGAGAGGTCTCAGAAGGAATCAACCCTGCTAACACCTTGAGCTTGGACTTCAACTCCAGAACTGTGGGAAATAAATTTCTGTTGTTTAAGCCAATTAGTCTGCAGTACTTTGTTATGGCAGCTTAAGCAGAATAACATACCTATTCAATCAGTAATTCTGGGGATGAAGTCCAATAATTTGTGTTTAATAAGCTTTACAGGTGTTTCTGATGTGAAAAAGTTTGAGAAACACTGGTATAGACTAAGAATAACAATAACAAGATATATCTGTAAGTGGTTTTACATTTTAAATGATTACACCATTTCACATTTTGATCCTTAACAATCCAGTGAATTAGGCAGTGAATGCATTTCCAATTAATAAATAAAGAAACAAATTGGAAGACCACAGTGGCAAAGAAGAGACTCAAACCCAGGGCTTCTGATACAAATTCCAGGAATTTCCATTAAACCGCAGCTGTCTTAGACAGTGGTAACTGTGACATGTAGTCTCTGCCCTCTCTAGAATAGTTTATAGTTTAGTTAGGAAGATAAAACAAGGTAGCACTGACCATGAGCCATGTGAATCGCATACCAGGGGCCTACTATGTGTTAGCACCTGCTGGACACTGTCCAGACCTTTCTGATCTGCAGGGAGGTCAGATGCACCAGGTTCCATCACTTTCTCGTATTTCACACTGACTATTTGGTGAACAATACACTTAAAGAGGCTTCAGGGCATCAGAGAATGAAGGGGCTCTTCTCAGCTGCGTAATTAATTAGAGAGGATTTCAGAGGAGGTTTGAATTGGGGTAAAGGTGAGCAGAGGATATTCGGTAGAGATGGATAAAAGGTAGGAAGCAGAAATGACCATGGTCAAGCAATGGAAGTGATACTTTCAATCAAGATTATAAAAATGCAATAACTCCAAACTGAATTTTAAAAAATTGTATTTCTGTTCAAATTATTTCCAGATACCAAAATAACTATGGTTTTTGTTTTGAAATATATGAGTTTAGATAGAAAAATATTAGAGTTATATAGTTTTAAAGATGACATGATACTAAGGAAAGTTTGTTTTCCAGTTTGAATCCATGACTAAAACAAGGAAAGATAGAAAAAGGCAAGTTATTTGCATAATTCACTATTTCAATATTCTCATGAGTTAGTGGCTAAAAGTTTATTTATTTATCATTTAAAAATAAATATGGCTATCTTTTACTTTTTTTTTTTTTTTGAGACAGAATCTTGCTCTGTCACCCAGGCTGGAGTGCAGTGGCACAATCTTGGCTCACTACAACCTCCGCCTCCCGGCTTCCAGTGATTCTCCTGTCTCAGCCTCCTGAGTAGCTGGGACTACAGGCGCGTGCCACCACTACCAGCTAATATTTTTTGGATTTGTAGTAGAGGCGGGGTTTCACCGTGTTAGCCAGGATGGTCTCGATTTCCTCGTGATCTGCCCGCCTCGGCCTCCCAAAGTGCTGGAATAACAGGTGTGAGCCACCACGCCCAGCCTATCTTTTACTTTTAAAAGTCCCAAATGACATAAACATGTTATTTAGCACAAAAGCAATCCAAAAATCTCTTTGTATTTAAAATCTATTTTCTCTTAAAATGACTTTAAGAAAAAAATATTTCTGGCCGGGTGCGGTGGCTCAAGCCTGTAATCCCAGCACTTTGGGAGGCCGAGACGGGTGGATCACGAGGTCAGGAGATCGAGACCATCCTGGCTAACACGGTGAAACCCCGTCTCTACTAAAAATACAAAAAAATAAGCCGGGCGAGGTGGCGGGCGCCTGTAGTCCCAGCTGCTCGGGAGGCTGAGGCAGGAGAATTGCGCGAACCCGGGAGGCGGAGCTTGCAGTGAGCGGAGATCCGGCCACTGCACTCCAGCCTGGGCGACAGAGCGAGACTCCGTCTCAAAAAAAAAAAAAAAAAAAAAAAAAAAAAAAAAAAAAAAAAAAAAAAATATTTCAATGATCTTTCCTTTAGTATTGCCTATTTAGTATTGTATTTAGTAAATACTGTAACTCAATGATTACTCAGTCTTCGGTATACTATAAAATTCACATAAATATAAAATTCTGCTTTAAAATGTATAGCACATATTACAAAAATGAGTAAATGAACATGTAAAGATAATATCACATAAAGAGAAAGCATTTAGTAACATCTATGATTCTTAGATGAAGTATTATTACTATTTAAATGAATCTACCAGATTTTGGTGAAAGCACTTAAATTTGTTTTAACTGACTTTGAAAAAGTCAATATTATGTGTGAATAACACTTATTATCAAAATTTTTTCCCTAAATGACAAGAACTAAACAGCATCATCACTAGTAAGACTAAAAATAGTGATTCTGCTAAAACTGAAATTCCAAAGTAAGTACTAATAGCTAAAGTCATAATCAGGAAAATATTTAATAAGCATTATCATTGGGAACAAGACATATAACCTAAAATTAGAATTATTACATTACTCAACTTTTTTTTTAAAGATAATCACACTGTACTAGATAAGCATACATTCTTTTTCCCACTCTGAGAATGAAGGAAACGGTACTTCTTCTAAGGTAACAATAAAGTAATGGTCCTGGTGTACTTATGAGAAAGAAGTAATGTCATAATTCGTGGTATGATACTAGTTTAAGTTTATACCATCTATCCATCAAGGTTAACTACATATTGACTAGTTGAGAACACATCAACGGCTATTTGAGTCTCTGTTTACTACAAGAGCAGACTGGTCAAACGTTTCCCTAGAGACTGGAAAGTACTGGAGCACTGTCCAAATGGAGGCATTTCTTACACCCTACTACCGCAGAATAGGGACAAATACTGACATCACGAAAATAAAAAAAGCCACCTTTAGCAAGCAAACACTGGCTTGGTGGACCATAAGTTTTACCTAAAAAGGAAATTCCTACAGGCTTAGAATATTGCTTAGTTATGACAATGTTTCTCAACTTATTCACAACCAACTCAGAATCACAGAGCTAAGGAAGGTCATTTGACAGTAACCAATATTATTGTTAGGCATAATTCACAAAAACTAAGGAAAACACAAAGTCACTTTTGGCATACTAAAGTTTCCAAATGACAGTTGAAAATTTATGTTGAGATTTTCAGGGTTTGACAAATCAGCAAATATACATGTTAATACCTCATTTTTCCCAATCTTTTCTAGAAATGAGGTAGATACACATGATTCGCCAGATAACTACAGCCTGTTCATTTAAAATGCTAATGCTTTCATTACTCAATTGCAATGGAAATATCTCCAAAATGCATTACACTTTTTTTTCTTAATGATTCATGAACCACAATTATTTTAATAGGCTATAAAACTACCATATAGCCTCATGCTAAATGGCCCAGATAACTCTATTGTTTAATTCTTATGTATGCTTTGGCCAGTTTCTTTCCTTTCTGTTGCCACCAGCCGTTGAGCTTTATTTCTCAATGGCATCCATGTAACATCCTCTGGAAGTTCCCTTTCCTCCTTCGAACACTGATGTGTTATATATTTAAAAAAAAAATGTAGTCAGGATGAGTAGAGAAACTGGATTAGATTAAATAAATTATGCCAAGAAGTTAAGAGGGTCTATTTCCTGAGTTCTTATCTATGTTTTGGCTAGGTAAGATTGCTAAGTGCTTTTTAAAATTTTAGTTTTTTTGATAAATTGCGTATTTCCATGCTACTACGTTACGAAATTCAATCCCTTGAAGATAAAAATCTCTTTCTGAGGAAGGATTGCATTTCACAAGGATTGGATCATCACTGTTGCTTCAAGCTGGCCTCCTGGCATGAATTCACATTATGTCTCTGGTTCATTTTGCCTAACTTAGGCATTCGGGATCTTGCCTGATTTGCCTCAGGGGTGGACAAAATGAAGAAGGGTAAGTAGGGTGTGACATCACTTTTGGAAGAGGTATATTGTTGCTAATAGTTTAGTGCAATTTTGTTCTTGCCTGCTAAGTAGTGCTATGGGGCCAGATAAATTTAGCAATGAGAATTTCCCCTCTGACTTGTTTCCATGACAGAGTCTGGGACATTTTTAGCTCAGCTGAATTAAGTAAGGTCTATAGTAAAGGGGACATTCTAGAATGGAATTTTCCCACTGATAGATGATATATTGTAACCACCCACTCATGGGCTAGAGAAAACAGAACTTTCAAAAGTGATAAACTTCCTTGGAATATTTAGGCAGAGAGAAATGTAATCTGGTCAGCCCATTTCTTTGATGCAACAGTCTGAAACCCATGGACTCTGGGTAGGATCTGGCCCAAGTGCCAAGTAAAAAAGATAATTTGGTACCTGTCTTGGAAGAGCTTTCTAGTCAGTTTCAGAGATGGGGCACACATGTCAAAGAGCCCTACCTAGTTCCTCGTAAGCTCAACCCCAACTTCCCTAAATCAAGGCTGGGAGGACAGTGAAAGCACGCATGTTCTCATGGTAAAGGGTTCTGGCATTCACTTACTTGGCTTGTGCCAACACTCCAATGACTTCTGCATACAGGTCTGCCACAATATGCATATTGCCAGTGTTGGGACCAAGGTACCTAAGTAGGGTATAATTAGACAAGTTAGGGATCCCTGGTCATCTGAAAAAAGCAAACCACTGATTTAGTTTTAAATACCAACTTCAACATTCTAAGAAATCACCTTACCCTTCTTTGTATTTAAAGTGCTTGAAAGCCAAGTTAATAACATCATGTATTAAACTGTCTATTACAGGATGAAGTGGAATCTGAAAAAAAAAGGTGGTTCTTAACTCAGAAGGGAATATTAAAGAACAAATCAATAACAGTACTTCCAATAATGATATATGACAATCAATAGCAATCAATAAACATAATTCACATAACTCAGTATTTGGAATTCATAATTTTAAAAACTTAAGACTTTTACAACCTAAGCAGTTTTTAGATCAATAAATATTATCTAAAAGTAACAATAAATTAATCACCTACCTGTTTCAAAACTTCTATTAATACTAAAGAGAAAATAAAATCAATGGCGAGGTCCCGTCTTTCCATTAAATAATCTCGCTGTTGTTCATCACTGTAAAATTTAAAATATTTACATTAAAGCACACTGAAGGTATTCTCAGAGTAATATAATTCATCAAAAATCTAGGACTCCTCCCGAAAAGACTGCAAAACCCATTTTTTAAATTACGTAATTGTACTGGTAGATAGATGTTAATGTTGGCCAGGTGGAGTGGCTCACGCCTGTAATCCCAGCACTTTGGGAGGCTGAGGTGGGTGGATCACCTGAAGTCAGGAGTTTGAGAACACCCTGGCCCACATGGTGAAACACTGTCCCTACTAAAAATACAACAATTAGCCAAGCTTGGTGGCCCATGCCTGTAATCCCAGCTACTTGAGAGGGTGAAGCAGGAGAATTGCTTGAACCCGGGAGGCAGAGGTTGCAGTGAGTTGAGATCACACCACTGCAGTCCAGCCTGGGTGACAGAGTAAGACTCCATCTCAAAACAACAACAACAACAACAACAAAAACACGTTAATGCTCTTTCTAGTCTCTGTGTGCTGCAGTGGACAAACACTGGATTTGAAGTCGGAATATTTGAATTCAAATTTAAAATTTTCAGTGATGTTAACTTGAGTAGCTATTTGTGAGTCCATCACCTCACCTTGTGGTCTTTCCTAAGGTAGCATTCAACTCAGCAATTCTACCATCTGTAGAATGAGACAGGCTACCATACCAGAGGTGGACATTAAAAGATCTCGTGAAAGGAGCTAAACAATGTAAGGAAACAAGAAGGAAATAATATGATCACTAATTTGAGCAGGACGGCAGGGGTGAAGAGGATCGGCTTTTTTTCTTTTCTTTCCCTGTCCCTTTTCTCTTACATCTTTGCCACCTGAGACTTAGTGAAAGGAGGAATGAAGAAGTGAAGGGGTGGTGAGAGAGAAGAGTAAAAGGCAGAAGGAAGAAGAGGTAGGAGGAGCAAAGCAGTCATTTGTGCTTATTTGAAAGTTAGAAGCATGGTGTTTTGGTGACTATGGCCTTATAGTATAATTTGAAATCAGGTAGTGTGATGCCTCCAGATTTGTTCTTTTTGCTTAGTCTTGCTTTGGCTATGCGGGCTCTTTTTTGGTTCCATATGAATTTTAGAATTGTTTTTTCTAATTCTGTGAAGAATGATGGTGGTATTTTGATGGGGATTGCACTGAATTTATAGATTGCTTATGGCAGTATGGTCATTTTCACAATATTGATTCTACCTATCCATGAGCATGGGATGTGTTTCCATTTGTTTGTGTCGTCTGTGATTTATTTCAGCAGTGTTTTGCAGTTTTCCTTGTAGAGGTCTTTCGACTCCTTGGTTAGGTATATTCTTAAGTATTTTATTTTTATTTTTATTTTGCAGCTATTGTAAAAGGGGTTGGGTTCTTGATTTGATTCTCCGCTTGGTCCCTGTTAGTGTATAGAAGAGCTACTGATTTGTGTACATTAATCTTGTATCTGGAAACTTTGCTGAATTCTTTTATCAGTTCTAGGAGCTTTCTGGAGGAGTCCTTAGGGTTTTCAAGGGAAATGATCATATTGTTAGCAAACAGTGACAGTTTGACTTCCTCTTTACCTATATGGATGCCCTTTATTTTGCTCTGGCTAGGCCTTCTAGTACTATGTTAAAGAAGAGTGCTGAGAGTGGGCATCCTTGTCTTGCTCCAGTTCTCAGAGGGAATGCTCTCAACTTTTCCCCATTCAGTATTATGTTGGCTATGGGTTTGTCATAGATGGCTTTTATTACATTAAGTGTGTCCCTCGTATGCTGATTTTGCTGAGAGTTTTAATCATGCAGGGATGCTGGATTTTGTCTAATGCTTTTTCTGCATCAACTGAGATGATCATGTGATTTTTGTTTTTAATTCTGTTTATGTGGTGTTTACAGCTAACCAATCTTCAACAAAACAAACAAAAACATAAAGTAGGGAAAGGACACCCTTTTCAACAAATGGTGCTGGGATAATTGGCTAGCCACCTGTAGGAGAATGAAATTGGATCCTCATCTCTCACCTTATACAAAAATCAACTCAAAATGGATTATGGACTTAAACCTAAGACCTGAAACTACAAAAAATTCTAGAAGATAACACTGGAAAAACCCTTCTAGACATTGACTTAGGCAAGGATTTCATGACCCGAAACCCAAAAGCAAATGCAATAAAAACAAAGATAAATATCTGGGACCTAATTAAACTAAAGAGCTTTTGCATGGCAAAAGGAACAGTCAGCAGAGTAAACAGAGAACCCACAGAGTGGGAGAAAGTCTTCACGATCTATACATCTGACAAAGGACTAATACCTAGATTCTAAAATGAATGCCAACTAAACAGTAAGAAAAAAACAACCCCACCAAAAAGTGGGCTAAGGACATGAATAGACAGTTCTCAGAAGAAGATATACAAATGGCCAACAAACATGAAAAAATGCTCAACATCACTAATGATCAGGGAAATGCAAATCAAAACCACAATGCCATACCATCTCATTCTTGCAAGAATGGCCATAATAAAACAAAAATAAAAAAAACAGTAGATGTTGGCGTGGATGTAGTGAACAGGGAACACTTCTACAGTGCTGGTGGGAATGTAAACTAGTATAGCTGCTATGGAAAACAGTGTGGAGATTCCATAAAGAACTAAAAGTAGAACTACCATTTGATCCAGCAGTCCCACTACAGGGTATCTACCCAGAGAAAAAGAAGTCACGATTCGAAAAAGATACTTGCACATGCATGTTTATAGTGGCACAAATCATGATAGCAAAATCGTAAACCAACCTAAATGCCCATCGATCAATAAGTGGATAAAGAAACTCTGGTGTGTATATATGTATGTGTGTGTATATATATATATACACACACACATACACACACACACACACACGAGATAAAATACTATGCAGCCATAAAAAGGAATGAATTAACAGCATTTGCAGTGACCTGGATGAGATTGGAGACTATTATTCTAAGTTAAGTAACTCAGGAATGGAAAACCAAACATCATATGTTCCCACTGCTATGTGGGAGCTAAGCTATGAGTATGCAAAGGCATCAGAATGATACTCTGGGGGTCAGGCATGGTGGCTCATGCCTATAATCCCAGCACTTTGGGAGGCCAAGGTGGGTGGATCATGAGGTCTGGAATTCAAGACTAGCCTGGCCAACATAGTGAAACCCCGTCTCTACTAAAAATACAAAAATTAGCCAGGCACAGTGGTGCGTGCCTGTAGTCCCAGCAACTCCGGAGGCTGAGGCAGGAGAATCGCTTGAACCTGGGAGGCGGAGGTTGCAGTGAGCTGAGATCATGCCATTGCACTCCAGCCTGGGTGACAGAGTGAGACTCCGTCTCAAACAAACAAACAAACAAACAAAAAAGAATGATACAATGGACTTTGGGGACTTGGGGGGAAGAGTGGGAGGGGAGTGAGGGATAAAAGACTACAAATATGGTGTAGTGTATACTGCTCAGGTGATGGGTGCACCAAAATCTCACAAATAACCACTACAGAACTTACTCATGTAATCAAATACCACCTGTACCCCAATAACTTAGGGAAAAATAAGTAAATTTTTTAAAAAGTTAGAAGCAAAATCAGCACTGTCAGAAGAACAGCAAGGCAGCCCCTCTACCCCATTTTCTGCTTGACTAACACACTGATTGAGGGCTCATCTGGAATTGAACAAAGGCAGATGAAATTACTGCTGGGCTCCTTGGTACAAGAAGTGGCCCAGAGCTCTGACTCTGGTGTGGAACAGTCTGGCATAAAATCATCCCTCTTCTATTTATCGACAGTTTCTCCATCCACAAAATGTGAGTAATAGTACTTACATAATCGTTTGGGAAGATAAAACACGTAAAGTGTTTAGCATAATTTCCCAAACACATAAATGCTCTATAGTGTATATTAAATAAAACCAATGAGGAGGGATGACAGGATTTAGACTTGCCAGGAGGATATTTTCAAAATAAATCAAGACTATTTTAAATCTGGAATGTTTTTCTCCTTAGTCAAAAGGGAATAAGAAGAAAATAATGTGATATTTAAGATATAAAGAAGACCTTCTGGAGTGCCCTGTAACTTTGAGCAAGTCAAATTAAGGTTGGTGGATGATAGAACGGTTAAGAAGGAACTCGCATGTTTATCTTTCAAGGGGTAAATGTATCAACAGAGTAGGAACTCATTCTTTCAGGATCATTTCTTAACAGCCCTGCCAGGAGGAAGAACCGTGAATAAAACCATCTATGTAAAGTCCTTGAAGACCCACTGGAACTAGAAAGTGGCACTGCCAGCTGGGGGAAAGGAAAACCTACGCAGCTGCATTAAAAAGGAGGGCACTCAGAAATCAGGCTTTATACCCATTATATTACAGAATAAGGAGACAGAAAGTTGGAAAGACCAAAAGGAAGGAGAACTTCCACAGATGGCCACAGCAGACGAGAGAGTATTTTTGTGCTGGACGATAAGGGTCTTCACAAGGGGCCAGAGGAACCTGAGAAAGTAGCAGTTCTTGGCAGAAAAAAAAAATTTAGACCTTCGATTCTATTTTATTTAATAAGCCAAATTATCTTTTCAAAGTAAGACATACACATTTCTAATAATGAATTCAACTTTATTGCTGGTTTGCAGTCTAACTGCCAGGAGCCAGAGGCATTTGACAAATTTACTTGGCAGTCCAAATGTTGATATTGTACTAATCTTAGAAATCACAACCCAATGTGCATCCCTGACATTTGACTATTTTCAGTAGTTTATGCTCCTCCTTTACGTCCCCCCAACCTTTTTTTCCTAGTAGCAGAAACTCACATTTAGCTACATCATACCCTAGAGAGCTTCATTCATTTGGCTGTATTCTAAGCATATTTTCTCTCTTATTTAAAAAATTCAAGTGTTAACTAAAATGTTACTAAGTCAAATTTTACTGTCCCAATTCTCTATCTGATCTCAGTGGTTACTCTGATCTCCTGAAAATAATCAGTAACACAATTTTAAAAGCTATCATTTTTAATCCATAAAGAAATCAATTCATGAAAAATCTAATTTCAGCAATTAAATTCTGACAAAACAGAGGAACAAAACTAAAACTCAATTCAACTCACTAAAATCTGTCCCACTCCCTAAACCTAGGAAGGTTTAATATCTGTTCATAAGTAAACATGTAATATGGAAAAAATAATAAAATGATCCATTTAATTTCTTTGTCACATGGTCTGAACCATTTTTCAGATAAAAAATTTAAATTCTATTTTTAAAACTTGACAAATGAAAAAAAAAATATTCATGAGGAGAGACTGCTAATGGGTACAGGATTTGGGGGTGATAAAATGTTCTGAAATTAGAATGGTAATGGTTGTACAACCCTGTAAATATACTAAAAACATTGAATTATATACTTTAAAAGGTGAATTTTATGGTGAATTTTATGGGTGAATTTTATGGCATCTGAGTTATGTCTAAAAATTCTAAAAATTTCCTTCTTTGCTAAAAAAAAATTCAATATGAAAAAGTTATTAATCTCTCTCCCAAACAAAATTATATAATTAAATCTTGCATAAATTCAAGCACATTATAAAAGCAGATTACAAATTTGGTTGAAGTAAAACATGGTAATAATATAATTCTTCAATTTCAAAAGAAGTCTTTTGAAACAGTATTAGGACTTTCAAGAAAAATGAGAGAAATAAATCATTCACAAAAAGTAGTTAATGTCTGATTTTCTGATTGACTAATTTCAGTTTACTGACTTTAAAAGTATTTTTTTAATTGGAATAATCTGTTCATGTGGAGAAATCTAACTACTTTTTAAAATAATCTTTCATTTTTTTTTAAAAAAGTAAATGTATTCATCTTTCTTATATTCACTGCCTTGCTATAGGTTGACTTCAAACATATGAAATTATATGTGCTTACCTAAAATGTGGGGGGGACACACATTAATGAGGATCTTAAGTTTTACAGATGCTGATGTGCTCCTGGAGCAGCAAGTTCCATTTCTCAAACCCACAAGAAGAAGAGAACACAGAATAAATAAACAAAATACTCAGCTGGAAGGAGGAGTTGGAGATTGTGTCACCTAACTTCCTTGTTTTGCTCACAAGGAGGCAGAGGTACAGAGAGGCGGGGAGCTGCCCAAAGTCACATGGCTAAATAGTGGCAGTGCCAGGACTACCACTAGTGTCCAGTCCTGCGTCCTTCCCACTACAGTACACTGAGCACTCAAGGTTGCTGGAACGAGGACTAAAATATCTTGGCATGTCATGCAGGGCCTGCAGTCAGCATTCTGCTTTGGGTGTAGACTCAGTGGGAGAGGGCAGAGGAAAGAAGCTGGCAAGAAAGTGACCTGCGGCCCTTCTCACCTGTCTCTACCAAAGTTGAAATGAGGCTGTGTATGTATTTTCAACCTGTGACGGCTGGCAGTGACTCGGTGCTCCCAGTGGGTTACCTGCTATGGACACAGGTCCCCTGCAGCACCTGCTAGGCATCCTTGTGAAGAGTCAGGAAGACCCAATTGCCTTGTAACTCTAATTTTGATTTATGTTTCTTGAAAATAAAACAAAATAAAACCATGATCCTTACACAAAAGAAATGTACCTTTTTGATTTATTGCTTGTTCTTGGTCTGTATTCATGCGATTCATCCTCAATGCCATTTTGCCTTTTATACCAGTCAAATAATGTACGTAGAATGGAAGGCAGGCAGTACTCAGAAAGCGAGCTCATTGAGTTGATGACCTACGGAGGAAAATGCAGGTGATTAGAACACTGGTAGCACCACCAATTACTGAGAAACTTTTTATTTCACAAGTAACCCCAAGCACTACTCACTAAAATATTTTCTTACATATCACAGTCCTTTCTTTCATAATCTTTATTAGTACATTCCCAAGAGCCTGTCTCTTAATGGAGACAGATGTTCCTCATATGAGAATAATTTTGTAGTTCAAGAAAGTTAATTATTTTGACTCCCTTTCATTCTAGAAATCAGATGTTAATTGCATACAGGATATTCATGGAACCGCAAAGATATTATATTCCCATGTTCGTCTACCTAAAGTAGATGAATGCTTCTTCTGTCCTAAAAATGTTTCTTGTATAAGTATATCAATACAATTACATTAATAATTTATGTGAATTAAACAAATCTACCCCCATCGCCAAACAACCTAAGAGGTAATAATAATGTATGGTTTTGGACAATAATTATTCATTCATTCATCTGAAGTATGCCCCAAATTAGACTCAAAATACAAATGGGCAGCAATAATGTACCCCCTATTACATTAAAGGCAAACTTCTCCCTTTTTCTTTAAAGAACAAATGTGCTTTTGGTAGAATTGTTATTCTAATTTCCTTATCTGGAAAGAGTCCTGATTTTTTAACTGATTACTATTAAGAAAAAAAACAAAAAACACTTCAATCCATATCTCATTATCCTATGCAAAAGTTTCCACAAAATGCCTCACAAATTTAAGTATAAAACCCAAAAATATAAAACTCCAAGAAAACATAGGATAAAACTGTTGAGACTTTGGATTAGGCAAGGATTTCTTAGGTACGGCCCCATAAGCAAAGTCCACGATAAAATTTGATATAATGAAACTCGTCAAAATCAAAAGCTTCTGCTTTTAGAAGAATACAGTTAAGAACGTGGTAACGGACAAGCCACAGAGTGGGAGAGAATATTTGCGAAACACACATCTGACTAAGGCCTTGTCTCTAGAATATGTAAAACTACAATGAAACAGATTTTAACTACCTAATTAACAAACTTTATAAGCAAATTATAACACCCAGAGTTGATGAGTAGTGATAAAGTGGACGTGTTCATATACTGCTGATAGAAAAAAAAAAAAAAACAAAAACAGGCATAACATCTCTGGAAGGTAATTTGGAAATACATATCAAGAACCTAATAAAAATCATTCTCAAGGCCACTCTTAGAATTTATCTCAAGTCCATAATTAGAGATAAGCAAGAAGGTGCAGGACAGCATTACTTATTATAGCAAAAGGATGGAAACCACATAAATGTCCAGCTACATGTAAATGCTTAATAAGATGTGGAATTTGGTGCAGACCATTTATGAAACCATTAAAATCATATTTTTGATATAAATATAAAAATGACATGAAAATGTTCATGATATGGTATGTGAAAAAAATGAAGAATCATTTAATTGGTATGATTCCAATTTGGTAGAGACACTATGTAAGTACACATATGCAGCAAATAGGACCGGGAGGAAACATACTAACATGTAGAGTACATGTGAAAACCAGGGGTTCTTAGGCCAGATCCACAGAGGGAGAGGGAGGCTGGGAATTTAAGAGAAATGAAGATGAGTTTACCTGGGCCTATTTTAGAAAGGGTAGAAATTTGAGATGAGACTCAAGAAAAAAAATAAGCAAAGACTCAAGGTAGAAAAAGCCTTTAGTAATGAAGGTACAAAGTAACTATTGATGATTATCATAATCGATGTGACGAAGGTTTTGAGTGAAATGAAAGAAGAAATATCTGACTGGTGTGAAGACTTTATTTTGCCAGAGTGAAGGAACATAATGCTGAAAATTTTTCTTCTCTAGAAAACGGGGAGACTCTAAAGATTTTTGAATAGGGACAGAAGCCCATACAAATTGTGTATGGGGAGGTTAAATCCCCCAAATGGTGGGGTGAGGTGGAGGCGAATTCACACACATGCTTGAATTGCATGAGGTGACGGCAGTCATTCCAGGCATTCGGTGATCTCGGCCTGAGAGGCAGAGATGGCAGAAGAAATGGAAATCCTTAGTTAACTCACAGTACTTCTGCAGTTAAGCAGGCCAGGCTTCACTTCCTTTTATAAAGCAGGAAATGAGAGCAAAGGGAGCTAAAGTGCTTTGTGTCAATAGGATTTTCCACTGTCACCTTTAAAAGAAACCTTAAGATTGAACAAAATATTTATTGCTTTCTTCCTCACATTCTACCTCTTCATAGCCTACTTCATGCTCTCTCTCCTATAATGATGGTGATATGTACACATACAAAATTGTACATTATCTTTAGTTATGAGTTAATATAAGGTAAAAATAAATAGGCTATTGCGTTCAGCCTGTCCTGTAAACCTAGTCAGCATGAACTTTTTAAAACTGAAGAGCTATCTCATTATTTAGAGTCACTCTTACCCCAACTTTACACAGCCAAGACATATTTTTCCTGCTGCGGTCATGAATGCAACAGCAGTAACTTTTCAGAAGAAAGCTAATTATGATGTGGCAAGGTAGTAATTCACTAATTCTCTCTAAAGTTACCCCAACACGAGAAAGGATATTTACTTTCCTAAGTCACCATTATTTAAAATGTTTTGAATTGAGAAATGAAGGGCTTTCCTCCCATAGAAGAAAAAGGGATCAGAATTCAGTTTCTGATTATGGGATGACGATCTTAATTATTACATAGGTAATGAAATTTCAAAGCATTACAATTGTATTTCAATAATTTAAAAATACTTGCGTAAGTCTGGCAAATCTAAGGAGACATGATGACTAAACATTCATGTGGTATGCTAAATGGTATCTTGGAACAGAAAAAAGGTATCAGAGAAAAAGAAAGGAAACACAAATAAAGCACGGCACAGAGTTTAGTTAACAATAATGTGCACGGAAGCTCTGCATCCCTTCCCCAATAGCTTGCCCTACACGTCTCTTCATCTGTATCCTTTGCAATGTTCTTTATAGTAAACCACTAAAAAAGCCCAACACATAAAACAATAATGTACCTATACTGGTTTCTTAGTTGTGACATGGCAATGTAAGATGCTAGCAGTAGGGGAAACTGGCAACTGCCTGAATTATCTTTGCAACTTCTCTGCAAATGCAAAACTATTTCAAAATAAAAAAGTTTATTCAAAAAACACATGTGTGGGATATTTACAAGCTCCAATATTCACTATAGACCCATAAGAGAGACTGAAACTTACGTTTGACTCCTAAACATCTCTAGGCAATGCATGCAATGTTCTGCTACTTCACTTATGTGGAACCCCCATTCTCCATAGAGAACTTCCACAGTGTTCATCAGACCTCATCTATAATAATTTCTTAAAATATATATTTTTTCTCCCCATTAAAAAGTCACCCTGAATCCATTCTTGGTATTAGATCTACTGGGCATACTTTCCATGGCAAAACACTGAGACCATCTCAGAGGGGATGAAAGGTCAGCATGGGGTGGATGTGTGTGTTTTTCCATCTTTCTGTTACTGCCCTTCTGAGCCCAGGCTTTCAGGAAGGAAGGGTGGAATCTGCAAAGACCTGGCCCTCAAAGCTCAGGAAGGGAGGAAGGTCTAGCTGGCTTCTTGGTTACTCAACTCCTTCATTTACGGGAAGCAGAGCCAATGGTAAGATGAATTCTAGCTCTGTGCTGCTGCTGAAAGAGGGCAGGCCCATTGACAAAGATGTTCTTGTTGCATTTAAATGATCATATTCTTCCACCACAGATGAGCTAGTGAGCTAGGTACTGGGCAGCATGAAGAGATGAAGTGCACAGAATCACAGAACTATTTCGTACTGGTGTTTTCTTTTTTGGGGGGAAAGAGAAGAAAACTAAATGTACTTTGTAAATGTTTTAATGTTTACTTTGGCAGTTTATGTATAAATAGGCCAAAAGAGACTGTTATGCTGCAGCTAAGACATTGATTTTTCATAAGCATTTTATTATACTTGTTAAATGCAAAGAAGGAAACTTTACACATAAATATTTGAATAATTACTCAGTGGAGTCATTCCATATTTTATAGTAATAAGACTGGCTTCTTGTAAATGGTACATTTAATGAATAATTTTAAAGTAACTGCACTGATGGTCTAATTCTCAAACAAATTCAAGTGGTCAAGCAACTTTGGGGGGCCACGATACTCACTGTGTAATACCATAACATGCTGATATCTTTATTTCAAATGCAATTTATTTATACTTGATCACATATCATACTATTGCTAGATTATAGTATTTGATGAGTAATGACAAAGATTTAAGAATAGTTTCATAGAAAAACTTAATACAAAAATCTATACATCAAATGTATTTTTTTCATTCAAGTTAGGAAAAGATCATTATTTGATTTTAACATCTTGGTTCATTTCATAGAACGCACTGTACCACTAGAGAATAATTTAAGCAATGCTGACTAACACTAACTAACACTAATGTAAATCCAATGCCAGTTAAATTGCTTCACTCTTAATTGCTTACATTCTTTATTTATACATTTTAAATAGATTTTCATTAAATTGTAGCATTAGAGTCAATGTTGAAACACTAGAATTGCATCTGCTTCCTTTTCTGGAAAATTACTACTACCCAAGATGGTAAAAAGTGATTTTAGCTTGTTTATAGAGGTGTGAATATGTTTTACCATGTGTTTCCTGTTTACAGATAGTATTTAAACATATTAAGAAATAAAGTAAACAGTACATAAGTACAAAAGTACATAAGACATAACATCTGGAAGAAAACTTTAACTGAAGTTACTTAGAATGTTTGGACAAATTATCTGCAATTCACAGAAACGACAGTAGTTAAGAATGTAAGTCACACTCAATTGCAAATAGTTACAACTTAATGTTCTCAGAACCCAGCATGTGATGGCTGACCCCTCATGTGCCATGTTTTCATATTCTAGTGTATTGGACGATCAAATGATCTTGGGTTCAAGTTAGTACTCTGCTTCTTATAGCTACATGAGCTTGGCATGCTACCATTTCTCTGATGCTTCATGTTCTCAGCTGTAAAATGGGACTAAATACTTACCTCACTGGGATTTTATGAGGACAAATGAGATGCTATAAAATGTGGGGCACATAATAAACCTTCCAAAATGTGTTTCCTTATTTCATTTCCAAATATAGAAACAGGAGCATTAAAAAAAGAAGACAAAAAATGACTGAGATGAGATCACAGGCTAAGTTAATAACAGAATAAGTAACAGAAGTTGTTGTCAGAATTTTATTCACCAGAGTTGAAGAAATGTCACTTTCTAGGTATATTGTGGGAACCTGAAAAGCCCCACCTATCCCGTGTCCAAGCACAAACTCCCAGGGTCTTCACTAGAACCCTTGCAACTTAATTTGTGTTCCCATTCTCTGGCTCCAGCAGATGTAAATACAATGCCTGTTGCCTGGCGCCTTGCAAATGCTTACATTAGAGGTCACTGAGCAATGTTTGTTCTACGTTAGACCCTTGAGAGAAAGGTAGCAAGCATTTAGCTCCCTAAGTTTGCTGCAGGCAACAGCTCACTACAAAGCCAATGGGAAAGGACACCGAGGATAGTAACTCATGACTATTCTGGACACAGAATCAATCAACTGAATAAAACCAATTATTAACTCAGGATCCTCAACTGCTCTGAGAAAAGTGTTGAGTCCAAATATAAGTGGGTTGTGACAAATGGACACAACCCTCTGCAAGAAGGCACAGTGTGAAGCTCTTGTACCTCATTCGGTATAAGAGGGTTCTGTAAAACACACGTAGCCCTCATATGACCCTGCTCTCCCCTTTCTCATCTAAATCTCAATTATCTGTCTTTCTTCCTGACAGATTCTCAATCACCCATGCAATCCTGATGCTTCCTCTTCCTGCTTCACTGCCAACTCTCTTCTTCTCCCCCTCCTCCTCCCCTCCCCCTCCCCCTCCCTCTCCCTCTCCTTCTTCTTCTTCTTCTTTTGAGATGGAGTCTCACTCTATTGCCCAGACTGGAGAGCAGTGGCACAATCTCGGCTCACTGCAACCTCTGCCTCCCGGGTTCAAGTGATTCTCCCGCCTCAGCCTCCTGAGTAGGGAGGACTACAGGCATGCACCACCACACCCAGCTAAATTTTTTTTTTTTTGTATTTTTAGTAGAGACGGGGTTTCACCATGTTGGTCAGGCTGTTCTCGAGCTTCTGACCTCAATAAGCCACCTGCCTCAGCTTCCCAAAGTGCTGGGATTATAGCAGTGAGCCACTGCACCTGGCCCCAACTCTCTTCTTGATCCCTGAAATCCGATTTCTGTTCTTGCCACATTATTGGCACCTTTATTTGAAAAACCAGCAGGGACAATTCAAAGGCCAACCAATGGCTTTTTTTGCAATCATTTCCCTTGAAGTCTCCTGAGCAAATGACAGTATTTACCAGGTTCTCCTGGAAAGGATTTCCTCCCCAGAATCCTATGATGTTGCCCTGTCTTAATTAGCTTCCTGTACTTTCTCTTATCTTCTATGTTGTTCCTCATGAAATGCCAAGCATAGTAGGACAATTCATCTGTGACAATAAGGATCTGAATTCTGATTGCTCTGACACATGCTCCTTTGCAGAGTAATCAGACTTCATTATGCAAAGAGAAAATAACTTCCACTTACTGTACGAGACTGTTTTAAAAGCTGAAATACTACTTCAGACAGAAAAACATTGTACAGCATACAATTTTTGGTATTATTTAACACACTGTATGTTTATATCATCATTAAATAGTATAAAAGCAAAGGTCCAAAAGCCAAGGGCAGAGCAAATCAACAAGCAAGCATTTGCATGTAGCTGGAAGGTATGTGAAAGAATATTCGTTTACGACTTCGCTTATCAGTCAGAATTTTCATTTCTGAGAATAACTGTATCTAGTGGCTGTCATTCATACAATCTCCAACGGGCAAGGGTCACAAACTCCCTCAGGTGAGAGTTACTTTGGAGTGGTGTTTCTTCACTTTTAAAAATGGGCTCACATGATATTGGAGCTGCATTTGATCATCATCCACCTGGGTCCACGTTCGTCACAGCTGGATGAGAAGTTCTTTGTTGTTGGCTATTGTTTCTTTGGAGAATCTGAAATAACATGCTGTGGACTTTCATTTTAAAAAGATGTCTGTACAAAGAAAAAAATCACTTGAAGGTAAAATGGTGAGCTCACCATGCCGTTCATTCACAGACGCTCTCCACAGATGCCAACTAAGGAACTCATCCCTGGTACCATGATTATGTTCTAGCACACTGCTTTGTCATTTAGGTACTGCCAATCATAATCAGCCACTATAACTTAGCTTGTGAAAGCAAGCTTCAAAGTATTTAACATTAGTCCATCGACTATGAAAATGCACACTCTACATGTCCATGAACAGCCACTGCAGCAAAAGCCTTCCTCGAAGCCACTTCCAGTGAGCTCCTAACTGCTAACCTCCAGTTCTTCCTGGTCTACATCTTCCGTGATGTCCCTGCATCAGCTGCTGTGATGGGCCATCCCTGCCCTAGAGAGCCCCATCTCCTAGGCTTCTCCCACTTTTCAAACTACCCTTTTTCTAGCCATTCTTTTGTAGATCCCACCTCCTGAAACTAAAATTGTTATGATATTCTTCACTCATGTAATCTGTCTAACAGTGTTTGTTGAGTGACCACATAACAAACTGAACCCCAGTTATTTTTCTTGAGATATTCTACCTTCCCCGAAAACTCAGTATGCATACTGTTTTGTAGCCTTCCCTTGTTTTCTGCCCCCAAGCATAGTTTCTTCTGCTTGAAGAGCTCATAGTCCATAGAAAATAATCTAGGCCCCTCAGCATGGCTTGCACGACCCACTGCAATGGGCTCAGTCCACCTTTCCACCTTCATCCCCAGAACTCAGTTCTTTTCACCTTCAACTTCTCCTTTGTCTGTGAGACACCTGCTGCCTGGCATACCCTGGCCCAACTTGTTCATCTGGATAAAAGGTTTCTTTGAAATGTCACGGCTCCTTGGTTGCTTCTTGTAACACACACCTGTGTACCTTCCTAGCATCATTAACTGCTCCTTTATCTGAGTTCCTAGAGCACTTGACACAACCTCTATTATAGCCTTTACATTGCCACATTATTTGTGTAGATAACGGTCTTCCTTCTGGGATTGAGAATTCCCGGAGGACAGGGCTCTGTCCTATTCATTTTCGTAACTTCAGTACCTCGTACAGATCCTAGTATGTGTTGGGCACTCATTGTTTGTTTAATTGAATGGAAATCGCTCCAAATCATATTTAAAACTACAGTTATCCTTTGTTTCTCCTTCTCTCAACCAATATTGATTCTTCTTATATCATTTTGCTTATAATTATCCTTTCTTATAAAAGTCTCACTCCCTTCATTTTAGTTTAGGCCCTTTTAGCTTCCAATCTTCATCAATGCCATGCTCCCCAAATGCCTTAGGCCTCTGCATTACTGCCTTCATGACCACTGTCCCCTTAAAGCTAACATTAAGTTGCCACCTTGAGACTGGTATGCATACAGCCGCATCTCACTGGCATTAAGATCTTCCTCAATCTGATCCTTTCCTACCTATGCTGCCTGATCTCTTTTTTAACTTCCCCCAGACTGTAGGAAATGTTTGTTCATAATGGAAAACTAGAGTATACCTCTCAAGGGGTTATCTGATTCTGAGTGTAGGGGGGCTCTATACCTGTCAATGCCTTTGAGCTATTTTAAAATTGTATAAGTGGTAGATACCTGATAGCAATGCAAAATAATTCTTGTCTATAGACTTGAAAAACTGTCCAGTGAAGGTTCAATGGACTTCCCTCCCCCACATAAAGGAAGCAGTTTTGCCTCTGATTGTATTCATTTCAATGCTGATTTGTAAATGTGCCTGTGTTTTGGAATGTCTTAACTGGTTGTAACATCCTTCACTAATAACAAGTTAAAAAATGTTTAACACAGGTTCATTTTAAATCTCTATGTGAGTCATATTTTTGCCTGTTTTTGAAGATTATCCTTTAACAATACATGCCTTCTGCATCAACTAAATTGATCCATTTCTAAGTTCCTCAAAGATAACTGATAGTGTCATTTTTCTGTTCAGGACCTTTGCATAAAATATTCCTTTCTTCTGAAATTTCCTATCTTCCTCACCATCAACACTCAGCAAATCCTACTGATTCTACCGTTTTAGGCACCTGATAAGCCTTTTTCTCATCTGGAAGGCATTTTCTAGCTAGGCGCCTGGCCCCGAGGCATGTATCTTCTGTCCCTGAAGTCTCACCATGTTTACTGTCCACGCCATTCAGGTGGCACTTCTTATACACGCAGGCCTATGTCAAAGCTGGTTGTGCACTGCTTGATCCTCTTCTGGATCTGGAGCTCCTGGAATGTGAAACACATTCCTGGGGACCACATACTTACATCTCTTTGTCTCATATAAAACTTTCTGTGTATATATACACATATACACATGCGCAGTGTTTGCTAAATTACTTTAGTACCAGAACGATTTTTAGTTCATTTGACTCACTACGCCCTGACAGTTACTATAGCAATTTAAAACAAATAGTGGTAGTATATATATCTTCAAATGCTGTTGGAAATCTCTTCCGCCTTTATTGATTCTTGTTACTGGTATGACTTTATCACTAGCATGGACCGGAAGCGATAGCCCATACTGCTCTGCACCTCTGCTGCCTGCTCCATGAAGGCCTCCCTGGCTCCTCAGGGTAGGGTGAAATTTGCTCTCCTGAGGCTCACACCAGCTTTAGCTTACTTACTAGCCTGGGGTTATCATTTATTTGATTGTAGCTTTATTTTTCTCTCCCACAAGACTCCCATGGTGGGGCCTCTAGGGCAGGCACTATGCTTCCTTCCTGTTTGTTTCCGTGAGTTGGCATAACGCTTGGCACATGGTTGCCAGGAGGTAGGTGCTGTATAACAATGGAAAAAAACCGTCACATTCCTGAAATTTGTGAAAAGTGAAATTCTGGAAATGAGGGCACAAATTCCTAGTTCTCCAATATTGTAAAGCATTCACTAGTATATTTCTCTTACTAACACTGAGTTTTAAAAATCCTATTTAGACATCTTGTCATTCACAAAATCTTTTTTCCAGGTTTCTTCTTCTTTTTTTTTTTTTTTCTGAGACAGAGTCCCACTCTGTCACCCAGGCTGAAGTGCAGTGGCGTGGTCTTGGCTCACTGCAACCTCCGCCTCCCAAGTTCAAGCAATTCTCCTGCCTCAGCCTCCCAAGTAGCTGGGATTACAGGCGTGTGCCACCATACCTGGCTAATTTTTGTACTTTTAGTAGAGACGGGGTTTTGCCATGTTGGCCAGGCTGGTCTCCAACTCTTGAGCTCAGGTGATCCACCCACCTTGGTTTCCCAAAGTGCTGGGATTACAAGCGTGAACCATTATGCCAGGCCCTTCCAGGTTTATTCTCACAGAGTTGGAGTGTAATTCGGTTAAATTTAGAGATACTAAACCAATAAAATTATGAGTGTAAAAATGTAAAATATACAAGAAAACATGAAGTTCTGGCTTCTAAATATATACATATATTTAAGTTCAAACTGGAAAATTGGCAAATTTGAGGAGAAACCCACAGTGGGAAAGAAAGAGGTACAGAACTGTAAATAGTTCTACTTTGGGCATTTTGGCTAAATATCTAGTGGATAAATCTAGCTGTTACCCAATAAGAGCTTTTCTTCTTTTTCTTTTCTTCTTCCTTAGGTATAAAATACCCCATTTTTAGATGGACACAGTCGCCCAAAGTAAAATTTCTCCACCTTTCTTATAGCTAGATGTGGCCAAGTGATTGACATTTGGCTAATTGGATATAAGTAGATTTGGCATATGCTATGTTGGAAAGTTTTGCTTTTTGTTTTTCTATAATTCTTGTTCCATTTCTCATTCTGGCTGCCTGGAATATAGATGCAATGGCCAAGCTCTAGCAGCCATACTGGACCTTGAGAATGTAAGCCATACATAAGAAAGGAAAAATCATCTTGCTCAAGAAGATTTTACTTTATGTGCCATTTGTAGCCAAAGCTAATCACAACTGATAAAAGATTTTAGATCCTTTACCTGCTGAAAACTTCCCTCTCAACTCTCATCAACCTAGTTTTTAGAAACAAAGATTATGAAGTAAAAAGCACAGGCTGTACAGTCAGAAACAATAAATTACAGTTTTGGCTCCTTCAGGTTTGAGTCATATAATATTGGGAAACTTCTGAGACATCATTATTATTGTCTCTATATTAAATATAATAACATATTAAACATAATGTTATATATCCTATCGATATATTTAATATTAACATAATATATTAATATTAATGCAATCATATATTTAATGTTACTATAATTTAATATTATATTTAATATTAATAATTTACATTTAATATAGAGACAATAATGTCACCTTTTTGGAGTTGCTGGAGGGACTGAGTGATGTGAGGTGAGATAATATGAGAAGGTGCTGGGTAAACTATAAAGTATTACATGAATTTGTTTTGCTTCTATTTCTAGCAAGAAGAAAATGAATCATGGGCTGGTTAGGTAGAGGAGTGAACAGGGCCATTCAGGATTAGGCAGTGAAGCAGTAGATACCCAGCTCTATATACCCTGTGGTTCATGCCAGTGACCTTTAGAAGAAAGAATTTGATACAAATATCTCTTAAACAGGAACCCACTGTATCTTGTTCAAAGGATGCCCTTAGCATAGTACCTATCATACAAGTACTAAATAAATGCTATCTCTACCAGTACAACTACTCCTACAGTTACAGCAATGGAGTCTGAACCACTCAAGGTGGCATCTCCAGCATGTTCTTTTCCCATAGGCAGACCTCTGTGGGAACCCAGATTAAAATCCTACTGTTTGGAATAAAACTGTATAATTTGAATGTTTAATGCCAAAGGACTAAGAGACCTTGCTCTATTCATGGCCTTACCAATGGAACTGAAATTCTTAGAGTTTGTTGGCTGCAACAGCAGATGAGCACTGTTTTAGTTCTGCCGAGATTGGTAATTGATAAAGAACAAAAATGTATTCAGCATAGTTCTGAAGGCTGGGAAGTCCAAGATCAAGTCACTAGCAGGTTCACTGTCTGGTGAAGGTTCAGTCTCTACTTCCAAGACGGCTCCTTGAACACTGTGTCCTCACATGGAGAAAGGACCAAAAGAGAGGGGCTCCCTGTGTCAAGACCTTTCATAAGAGCACCTAATCCCATTCATAAGGGAGGAGCCCTCATGGGAAAATTACCACTTAAAGGCCCAACCTCTTGATACTATCACATTAACAGCAGTTGAATTTTGGAGGGTACACGTTTGAACCACAGTAAGCACTTTCAAAAGCTATTATACTTTGCCAACCTTTTCCCCATTGAATCTACAGGTGGACCCACTTTAGTCAAGCTTCTCTATGGCCTTATATTAGTCTGTTCTCATGCTGCTAATAAAGACATACCAGAGACTGGGTAATTTATAAAGGAAAGAACTTTCATTGGCTCATAGTTCTGCATGGCTGGGAGGTCGCACAATCATGGCGGAGGGTGAATGAGGAGCAAAGTCACATCTAACAATGGCAGCAGGCAAGAGACAGCACATGCAGGGGAACTCTTCTTTATAAAGCCAACAAATCTAATGAGATGTATTCACTGTCATGAGAACAGCATGGGGAAGACTGGCCCGCCATGATCTGATTACTTCTCACTGGGTCCCTCCCATGACACGTGGGAATTATGGGAACTACACTTCGAGGAGAGATTTCGGTGGGACACAGCCAAACCGTATCAGGCCTGAAAGTCTTGCTATCACTTTAAAACAGGATTAGATTTTGTGGCTTGTCCTCTCTCACAGTTCATTTGTGAGTTTATGATGTAATGATCAGAGGACAATCCTATGTGTCCTATTTGAAAGTTCGTAGTGACCATCTTACTATTGGTTCACGCTTAAAGGGTCTTTAATACACAGAGATACGTTACAGGGCAGGGCTTCTCAAGCGTTAATGTGCATGTGAGTCACCTGGAAGTTTTGTTAGGTGGCGGATGCAGCAGTTCCGGGGTCAGGCTGACAGTCTGCATTTCTAACAAGCTCCCAGGTGATGCTGATGACACAGATGCATGGACAACACTTGGAGATGCAAAGTTAAAAGTTATATAGCTAATTAAGTGACAAAGGTGGGATTTAAACCCAGGTCTGTCTAATTCCAAAGGTCATGTCTTTTCCACAATACTGATATTCAGAAATAGAAAGCTGAGTAATAAATGCGAAATTGTGTTTAAGCCCAGTTATTTCGGATTACGATTATCTGCAAAGTTAAAATTTACGACCATTTTCTCAGAGAATAAAGAGAGGTACATTAAGCTGGAGAAAAATGTTTTTGAAGAAAGGACAGTGATAATTTAATAGGATAAAGAGACAAAGAATATAAAATAGAGTGGAAAGATAATAGAAGACAGCTGATAAGTATTTATATATATATTTTTCGAGATGGGCTCTCACTGTTACCCAGGTTTGAGTGCAGTGGTGTGAACTTGGCTCAACTGCCACCTCTGCCTCCTCAAGTGATCCTCTCACCTCAGCATCCTGAGTAGCTGGGACCACAGGCATGTACCACTATGCCTGGCTAATTTTTTTGTATTTTTGATAGTGGCAAGGTTTCATCATGTTTCCCAGTCTGGTCTCGAACTCTTGGGCTCAGGAGACCCACCTGCCTCAGCCTCCCAAAGTGCTGGAATTACAGATGTGAGCCTCTGGGCCCAGCACTATTTACATTCTTAAAAAGCCACAACTTGCCACATTTCCAAAATGGTAACCCCAAACATCATATACCATATGCACCAAGGGTCTCTGACCACCTCGGCACCTGCCAGGTGACAACAACAATGGACAATGTGACTAGAAAAGATAGCGTCATGGCACAAAGAGATGAGGCCCATCTTCCATTTCACCAGCATTCTGGAAAACGGCCAGCTCGGCTAGCAACAGAGCAAGCCCAGAGCCACGCCACCCTTGCGGGGCTGGCTGTGAGCATAAACCTGTGAGGTCTCCTTCACAGAACAGCTCATAAAATAGAAAATGAAGGATTTTGTCAGTACAGTCATGATGTTTCTGGATCATACAAGGCTAAATTTGTACAGCCAGGGAGGCTTCCTCTGGATTTCATATTAAAGGCAATTTCAAAGCCCTACAGAAAGTGTACACCCTGTGTGTTTTTCATTAGACCATAAAAACACCATGCTAGCTCAAGCCAGGGAATATCCAGCAGTATTTTGTATCTGACGTTGGCACCAACTGACATTTCTGAAGAACATAGTGCCTTTTTTGCCATTAACTGCAAAAGTTTAGGAAACTTCACAAACATACCTCCGGCCTCCTTGGATGTCCTGTTATCCATCATTTTTAAATGTGCCTAGGACCTTCCTGAAGTTACTGAACCAGAATCTATCAGATCCTGATATTGTACGTTTATTACCTACTGTTTAGAGTTGAATGTTCTTTTACTAGTCCTAACCTATTTTCAAAGGACTTACTTTGTATTTATTCTGTCTTAAATAATTTTGTTCATATATTATTTTCTCTATTAGAATCTTAAGATCCTATACTGTGTTATACTTATCTTTTAGGTAGTATCTTTCTCACAAGAGAGTGAATTCTTGAAGGCCTAAAACTTATCTTAGATTTTGTATCACCAGTACCTAGCACAGCGTTAAGCAAATAGTAGGCCTCCAAAAAAGTGTTGGATGAAAACAAGAATAAGCTCTAGTGCAGAGATCTGATCATCACATAGTATCATTTATTTAGAAGAATCTCAAGTTTTTAAAGGAATGGAATTTCCTTTAAACTCTTTTCTTGGTTTCTTTAATTCCAATATCTAAAGATATAGGAAATAATCAATTGAAGACCTACTCATATTATCCCAATACTTTCCAGTTCTTTTTGGTTCTAACCGATAGACATTTACTGAACAGCTATAAACCACAACCATGAAAACTGCAGGGTGCAGTTCTTAAGATCACATACTGTATCCTCTTTGAGGATGTTCATCCATACAACAATAGTGAGCATGCAGGCCCTGCCTTGCGTGAATGCTGAACTAAAGGAAAACTAGCATATAACATATACATCACATACCTGATCAAACTGGGGGTCTTCTCCACGTTGCAGGGATTTTGTCAATGGCTTTTCCTACAAAGAAAAAGAATATATGCAAGAATAATTATTAGAGTCTCTTAAATAGTATAAAAGAAATGCCATTATTGTTCCATTTTTCCTCACTCATTTCTCTCATTATGGAATGAGGAGGTGCCAATTTTTAAATGAGTGAGGAATTCCCCCTTAGGTATTGTAACCATAGTAGTTATGTTTGATCATTACTGCCACGGCTCTTGCTATTTATCTTAATATATATTTCTTAGACCAAAACATTAAGAATCTGATACTCAGGGAAACTCATATTAAAACTACAATGAGATATCACCTCTTACCTGTCATAAGGACTTTTATCAAAAAGAAAAATATAATAAATGTTGGTAAACATGTAGAGAAAAGAGAACTCTTGCATATTGTTAGTGGGAATGTAAATTAGTAGAGCCACTGTGGAAAAAAGTATGGAGGTTTTTCAAAAAATCAAAAATAGAACTACCATATGATCCCTCAATTCACCTTCTGGGTATGTATCCAAAGAAAATGAAATCAGTATCTTGAAAGATATCTGCATGCTCATGTTAACTGCAGCATTATTCACAATAGCCAAAATATAGAGTCAGTCTAAGTATCCATCAGTGGATGAATGGATAAAGAAAATGTGCTATATATACACAATGGAAGACGATTTAGTCTTAAAAAGGAAGGAAATCCTGTTATTTCTGACAACATGGATGAACCTGGAGGATTATTATGCTGAGTATATAAGCCAGGCACAGAAAGACAAATACTGTACAATCTCACTTAAACCTGAAATAAAAAACAAGTCAAATTCACAGAAGCAGAGACTAGAATGGTAGTTACCAGGGGCTGATGGGTGAGAGGAAATGGAAGATGTTGATCAAAGAGTGCAGAGTTTCATTTAGATGGGAAGAATAAGTTCTGGAGAGCTACTGTAGAGCATGGTGACTGGTGACTGCAGTTAATAATATATTGTGCTATGGCCTCAATGTATGCCCCCAAAATTCAGATGCTGATACCTTCAAAGTGATGGCGTTAAGAGGTGGGGCCTTCGAGAGGAGATTAAATCGTGAGGGCAGAACCCTCCTGAGTGGGATCAGTAAGAGGCCCTAGGGAGCTTGTTCGCGCCTTCTGCCATGTGAAGATGCAGTGGGAAGGCACTATCTATAAAGGAAGGGGGCCCTCACCAGACACCAAATATCCCGTGCTTTGATCTTGGACTTCTGGGTATCCAGAACTCTGAGCAATAAATGTCTATTGTTGATAAGCCACCTACTTCATGGTAATTTGTTATAGCATCCTGAATGGACTGAGACACACTGTATACTTGAAAACCGCTAAGAAAGTAGATTTTTAAATGATCTCACCACAAAAAAATAATTCATGTAACGTAGAAATGTTAATTAGCTTGATTTACTCATTATACATATATCAAAACATCATGTTGTAACACCATACATAAACTTTTTATTTGTCAATTAAAAAAAAAGAATCTGATGTTATAAGTGTTCGTATGTCTTCAATAGCAACAATATAATAAAAACCAAAAAATTTATTTGAAAAATTTAATATTTATCTTGAGACTTGACAGATAATAAAAAGTTGAGGCCAGGCGCATTGGCTCATGTCTGTAATCCCAGCACTTTGGGAGGCCAAGGCGGGCGGATCATGAGGTCAAGAGATGGAGACCATTCTGGCCAACACGGTGAAATCCTGTCTCTACTAAAAATACAAAAATTAGCTGGGTGTGGTGGCACGTGCCTGTAATCCCAG